>NW_024879540.1:5136-189655 GCF_009819885.2 Catharus ustulatus
TGTCAGAAAATTATTCACAGATTAGCCGCCCCCGACTATTAGCCGCACTTCCGGGTTTCCACCAAAATTTTTGTCAAATTGCTGCGGCTTGTATTCGTGAAATTATTGTAAACTTAAATAAGTAATTGATTGTCTGTCATCTCATGTTTGCTCAGGTGTGCTTACAATGGGAAAAGACGAAACTGGTAAGCAGGCCTGAAGAAGCACGAACAATCGCAACCAGAAACCCATTCTTTGAAAAATTAGAATATCCCCAGAAATCATTTGTATTGTCATTAATAGAAAAGATTCGAAAGTTAAAGGCGAGGAAGACTCACCTTACTTCCTCCTTTTAGGACCCCTCCCCACAAAAACGACCCCAGACTTAACTCAAGAAGCCAACCACGCATGCTTAATAGCCATTCAAACTAATTACCATAGAAAGCAGGGGATGGAAGGGGCTGGTATTATGAATATGTATTTATTTAAACCTTTTGTCAATAAATAGACTCTGTGACCACCTGTAATTTCGCAGTGCGTATTAGGGGGCTACCCCACGCTGCTGCCCAGCGCTGAATAAACATACCCTTTCTAACTTTAAATTGTTAGGGAGTCTTTTGTCCGTCACAGTTGAGTATCGGTACTAGACCAATACTCATATTTTGGTAAATCATTTGGCGACTCTGGTGGGACCCTGTTCTCTCTGGTTGAGGGGCCAGTGGGGTTCGGGACCCCTCTAGGGTGCCCACCTGGGATCTTGCTAGGAGGAGGGCTCCTTTTCCTCGCTAGCACCCCGGGGAGCAGAACTAGAACTGCCGGAGACACGGACAAAAAAGGTATGTTTAAAAATTAAAGATAGGTACCTTTAAGAGAACCAAATTCATAAGATACTGCAAGACATCGTGCGCACAGTGAAAAGGCCTAAAGTGGATTTGTTTGTAAGTTTCCGCTGAGCTCGAGCTGGCTTGTGTTCCAGGTGAGGCTGGAACTTGTGCCCGTGGTGGGGGTGTAGTGGCAGGCCAGTGGTGGCTGTCAAAGGTAGAGTTCATGCAGCAGTGGGTCGGTGGAAGTTTTATTTGTAGTTTAAAGCAGCGCGGTGGTGATTTCCAGCTTGAGGCACTGGCTGCGGGCATTGGGGTGTGATGACTGCATTTGTGGTTTGCAGAATACAGCGATCGCAGTTTGTGCATGCCAAATGTGTGTGTGTGTTTGAGTGTACAACTTGTTTTTGTGAGCTTTGTGTGCTTGAACTGTGAGTTAGTGGCGTGCTGTGTGTGTTTTATTTTGTGTGTTTTTGAGAGTGTGTTGGCAAAAGTTTTGTATGTGTAAGTTGTGAAAGAATTTTGAAATTTACACATGAGTAGTAGACACCTAAAAAGTGGAGGAATTTGGAGCAGTTGCATTATGTGAATTGCATGAGCTAAACTGTGTGTGTGTAATTTGACTCTGTGTGTGTGTAAGCAGCAAAATTGTGGGCAGCGTATTATTGAGTGAGAGCAGCAGTTGTGTGTGATTGAGCTGTTTGTTTCGTGTTTAAAAGAAGTGAGCAGTGTGAGACGATCTAAAAATTATGCCCAACATAGTCTAGTGTAATCCCGGCAACAGACATTGGTGGGGTGATCCAAGTTTTTGCATAGACAACGCCTTTGTTTCTGCTCAACCTTGAAAAGTTTTAATTTTGGATATTTGTTTTAAATGTGAAAAATATATCTAGTTATTTGTGAAGTTTTAAAATTGCTGGTGTAAAGGGTTAGTTTCTAAGTGCAGAGGGGTGAGGCAGTAACATGAGTCCAAAGCTGCTGGCCCCCCCACACCACAGAGAAACTGTGTCTTGGCCAAAATTTGACAGATTTTTGGCGTGGCTTTATGAATACTTAACCCAAGGTATAACGAGAAAGGTTTGGTTTACTAGCAACCTGTAATGGGCAATTTAAAGAAAAAGAAAAATGTTGCTTTGTTATTTCACATAAGTTTTGTAAGTAAAGTGTTTGAAAGTGTTTGGTTGTGATATGAGTTTGCTTAGAGGTGAATAAAAAGAGTTTCTCTTTAGTTGTGCAGTGTGTGTAGTGAACATTTTGAAACAAAAACAATTGCTAATTTGTGTTAAGGAAAAAAAAAAAAAATAGCCATTTGTCTTGGTCGGTGACCTGAGCTTTAAAAGAGTCATTTTAAGTGAGTTGGTTCACTGGTTTTTCATATTAACCCCTCTTTTGTTGGTTGTTTTAATTTCTTTCCTTTTCTCTTTGCTGGTATAATTATATGTCAAAGAATAAAAAATTCAGAGAATGATCCCAAGCTAAAGGAACTTCCCTGTCCAAGAAAGAGCTGTGACTTTAACCCGTGAGTTGTGTTTTGTTGTGCAGTTTGTTGAAAATTGTAAATTTAATAAATATACAAATCAAGGATATCTAAAAATGGAATTTATAGTAAACACAAAAGCAACATATTTGATGTTAAATTAAAGATACCTATAATAAATAGTTATAAAAATAAATAGTTATAAAAAAGGGAGCTACTGGCCAGTTTAAAAAAGCATATTTTTACAAACCACTAAAGTATAAATTGGAGAAACAGTAGAGAATTCATTGATTTTTGTATATGCATAAAGCTCCAGCTGCGCTTTTGGGTAGGGATCTGCTGGAGCAGCTGGAAGCAAAAATAATGTTTAAAGATGGAGAAATTAGTTTGGAGGTAAAAGATTAACAGTATGTAAAATTGTTAAGCCTAAAGTTAATAACCAAAGAAATTGAAGCTGAAAATAAAGAAAAATTATTAAAAAATATGAATCAGGTGTTTCTTAGAGTGTGAGCCTCTAATATACCAGGGAGAGCAAAGAATGCTCTACTAGCACAAATCTAGCTTAAAGAAGGAAAACAATTGGTAAGGATTAAACAATATCCCTTGAAAAGGGAAGACAGAAATGAAATTCAAACAGGTTAGTACAAGATTTAAGAGATGTTAATAAAATAATTGACATTTTGTTAACTCATCTGACACCTTAATTAACCTAGTTTACTGTTTTAGATTTGAAGGATGCTTTCTTTTGCCTCCCTCTCCATGAAGCCAGCCAGAAAATTTTTGCATTTGAATGGGAGAATCCCAAAAGTAGATGTAAAACTCAGGTCACATGGTGTGTACTACCCCAGGAGTTCAAGAACTCCCCTACCATATTTGGAGAACAGCTGGCAAAAGATTTGGAGTCTTAGGAACTCCCACCAAGAGAAGGACAACTGGTTCAGTACATGGATGACCTCTTAATAGCCACCCGGACCCAGGAGGCATGTGTGGATTGGACGGTAAGCCTCCTAAACTTTTGGACCTGCAGGGGTATCGGGTATCCCAAAAGAAAGCCCAGATGGTGAAACAAACAGTTATTTACCTGGGCTATGAAGTGAGTGCTGGACAAAGGACCTTGAGGCAAGCCTGCAAGGAAGCAATATGCCAAACCCCAAAACCCCAGACAGTAAGAGAACTGAGAACCTTTCTAGGCATGATGGGGTGGTGCAGACTGTGAATTTATAACTGTGGATTGTTCATTAAACTCCTGTGTGCCTTGATCATGAAAGGAGCAGAGATCTTCAGTGGACAACAGAAGCAACACAAGCCTTCAACCAACTAAAGAGGCTCTTATGTCAGCTCCAGCCCTGGGATTTCCAGACGTAAGTAAACCATTTTTCTGTTTTCTCATGAAAAACAAGAGATTGGTGTGGCAGTACTAGCACAAGATCTGGGGCCGTACCAGAGGGCAGTTCCGAACCTCTCCAAACATCTGGATACGGCAGCCATGGGGTGGCCAGGGTGCCTCAGAGCTGTTGCAGCAGTAGCAGTAACATCCAAGAGGCATGCAAGTACACCCTAGGCCAGAAGATGACCGTGCTAGTATCCCACAGTGTCTGCAGTCCTGGAGGCAAAAGGGGGACATTGGCTTTCCCCACAAAGGTTTCTAAAGTACCAGACCATGCTGGTAGAACAAAATGATGTTGAAATTGTGATAACTAATATAGTGAACCCAGTTTCTTTCCTCAGTGGGAGTGAGGGAGAACCAGTGATCCACAACTGCCTGTAGACCACTGAAGCCACCTACTCCAGTGCCCAGATCTGAAGAACACCCCTCTCGAGGATGCTGAGACCTGGTTCACCAATCATCAGCACAAAAGGACATGCTGGGTATGTGGCTACCACATGCAGACCATTGCCAACAAACACCTTTGCGCAAAAAGTTGAAATAATTGCCTAACCCAGGCCTTAGAGCTGGCAAAAGAAATCAACATTTATATAGACTCAAGGTATGCATTTAGAGTGGTCCATGCACACTAAACTTTTTGAGGAAAAAAAAAAAGACTGCTGAACTCACAAGGGAAAAATAGTAAACACGCACAAGAAATACTACAACTATTAGGTGCAGTTCAGTTACTGAAAAAGTAGCTATTATGTACATCAAGCACACCAAAAAGTGAGCTCAGAATTGGAAGAAGGAAATATGCTGGTGGACAGAGAGGCAAAAGACACAGCCAAAGGTGAGGTACCCAATGAAATGGTTGAGTCACCATTAATTCCAGATGGAAAGATCTCTATTGAAGGTAAGTCAGTATATAATAAAAAGGATAAAAACTTATTAAGGAAGAAGAAGCAATTTATGACCAGGAGGGGTGAGCTGTAACAAAAAAGGAAAATTGTAGTACTTTTCTACTTGTTGTGGTCATTAGTGCTAAAAGAATATGAGAAAACACATTAGGAGATAGATGCCCTATGCAATTATTTAAAAGATAGAATTCTAGCTAGAAAATTATATGGCACAGTAACACAAGTAACTCGTCAGTGTGGTTTTTGCCTCCAAACTAATCCTAAAAAGTTTCCAAAGCCTAAAGTTGGACAAACTGGGAAGGGTTGTGGACCTGGGCAGCAATGACAAATTGATTTTACGGAATTGCCCAGGAAAGGGGAGTAATGTTACCTATTAGTGTTAACAAATACCCTTTCAGGATGGCCAGAAGCCTTCCCTACCCAGACAGCTAAGACACGCAAAGTGACCAAGGCACTGTTACAAGAAATAATACCACATTTTGGAGTCCTAGTCACTATATCTTCCGATAGAGGGCCACATTCTATGTCGAAAATTGTACAGCAAATTAGTCATCACCTCAGAATAGACTGAGAATTGCATAATCAAACAATAAATTGTTAGGCTGGGGCAAGAAGTAAATTTGCCTTGGCCCCAGGCTCTTCCACTGAATAACACCCATTCAAGTAGATGAAAAAACTCTACACAAATATATGGTGGCCCTAATTAAAAAACTTAAAGAAATTGGAAAATATTTGGCTGGGACCCAAAGCAGATAATTAGATGGGCCGGTACATGATGTACAACCTAGGGATTAAGTATATGTTAAGTCTTTTGCAGAAAAAACTTTGGAACCACAGTGGGAAGGACCATTCCAAGTACTCCTCACCACCTTCACGGCAGTCAAGATTAAAGAACAGAAGGCTTGGATTCATCACTACTGACTGAAGAAGACTCCTGAAGAAATTTGGAAGATTGCACCAGGTGATGGAGACCTAGACCTGAAGCTGAAATTCACCAAGGACAGCAAGTAATGAACTTAGAGTTATCATGGACATAATGCGAATGGTTGTGTCCCTTATGGTCATTGCCACAACTATAGTAAGAGCTGAAGCGACACCACACCAGTACAATGGAACCAAGATTTACCAATGCCAAGGGAAAGCTTATGATCCTTACTCTCGTAGGGCTTTGAGCAGAATGTTAAGGGTCACAAATGTGAGTATGTGGGAAGGGAGAAATATTTGGGGATGTGAATATGCATTCATGTAAGATGGGTTCCATGAGCTTCACCATCAACCCATGAATTCATCCAAGTTGGTCCTGGATACTGTGACAAATGTTTGAGCACATGTCCTGAGTTTAGACTTAAAATTGAAGGGTGCGCGGCAAAAGGGTTTAATCTCGACTTTAATATCACTCAATATTGCATTGATTTTCGCAAAACCAAAGCGAAACCAACCCCACCAGTCTCAGAAAGGGCTGTAATAATTCGAATTCCAACTATTTCAGAGGAAAAAGAACAACCTATAATTCCCTTAATTACTAAAATTGAACCATATGCTATCAAAAAACAGGAATTCAGAGACTGCTAACTAACCCAGAATGATCTCTGAAGTGAGCAGAAATGGGAATGCAGGTAAATGCTTCTGCCATTCGGCCAGAATGTGCCCCATTTCTCAAAACTCCTTTTATAGATTGGACTACTTGGCTTCAAAACTGTAGGTCCTCTAGTTTTAGGAAAAAGAGAGATCTCACTGGGATATTAGGAACAGGATTGGGAGCTTTAAACATGATGGATTCAGAGGTCCTAATAAACAAATTGACTGTGATGGGAAGTGATTTGGTTGAATTACAGCAGCCCTTGCAATCTTCCTTGTTAGCATTAGGAAACAATCATTGGAAACTGACTAAAATATTGCCAAAATGGGAAAATACAGAAGAGTGAGACCATGAGGTAATAATTAAAGCACTAGACACAGTTAGTGTGAACATTTCTTTGGCTCTTGGATGTACTCAAGCACAAATGTAAATGCAGTCGTTGGCTGGTGCAGTTATCAGAGAAGCTGAAGAAGGGATAGTCCCTGCTGAAATTCGTAAAATTGTCTGGGATAATGCTTCTGAAATGGACAGAGAGCTTATACACAATTCATCTGTGAGCTTGATACATCCAATAGTCGCTCTAAGACTAAATCATGAAGGGACTGTATTGTACGCATTTGAACATAGAATGTTCAGGGCATGAGAAATTGAGAAAAAATGGTAAACCATTAACCTAGAGCCCTGTTCTATGAGAAAACAATTGGGATATATATGTGATGGAACTTTAGAATATGACAAAATATTTGCCTGAACACAAAACAAAGCATTTGCCACTTTGAAATGAATCTAGCCAACCAGACAACTTCACTTGTGTATATAAGACAAGGTTGTGTGTGTCTCAGAACAGCATGTCCCACCATAATGATAGACGATCAAATCTAGATGAAACTCAATTGAATTTATCAAAGGATGCAGGAAACCATACAACAGATTTTTAAACAGTTCAAAGAACACCTGTCTCCTCATTGGTGGGATGTGCTATTTGGATGGTCACCAACCACAACTGGTTTGCTTACTTGTTTGGAATTGGAGGATACTATGACAAGTAGCAGACTTAGCATCACTACTGAAAGTGTACGGCTTAGTCTTAAGAAATTGCCACCCATGCACCTTTTATAGAAGAGGAGAAATCCCCATATTGAGTAAAAGAATTTACTCATTTCAAAGGAGAAGTGGGGAATGAAACACTAATCTTAATGAAATTAGGATTTCAGTTAAAAGTTAAAAGAAACTGAAACTTAAATAATTGATTGCTTGTCAATTTTTGTTTGCTTAAGCTGTGCTTGCAATGAGAAAGAATGAAACTAGTAGTTAGGTGCAAAGAACACGAACAATTGACCAGAAACTCATTCTGGGCAAAACTGGAGTTGCCCCAAAAGCCATTTGTATTGTCATTAATAGAAAAGGTCAGGGTGAGGAAGCCTCGCCTTACTTCCTCCTTCTAAGACTCCTCTCCACAAAAACAACCCCAAACTTAATTCAAGAAGCCAACCACGCATGCTTAATAGCCATTCAAGCTAATTACCATAGGAAGCAGGGGATGGGAGGGGCTGGTATTATGAATATGTATTTGTTTGAATCTTTTGTCAATAAATAGACTCTGTGACCACCTGTAATTTCGCAGTGCGTATTAGGGGGCTACCCCACGCTGCTGCCCAGCGCTGAATAAACATACACTTTCTAACTTTAAATTGTTAGACAGTCTTTTGTCCGTCACAGTTGAGTATTGGTATTAGACCAATACTCATATTTTGGTAAATCAGCTGTCCACACCCACTGCCCCAACACCAATGCCCACACCCCACTGACCACACCCACTGACAACCCAACTGACCACATTGCCACTGGTCAAAACAACTGACCACAAACTACTGACCATCCCCCTAATGAAACCAAGGGTCCATTGTTATACAGTAGGGCCTCATGGAATCAAGGGGCCATTGTGAAACTGTGCAATGGCCATGATGGAGTCAAGAACACCACTGGTAATAAAACCCACAGGACAGAAAGTTTTGAACACAGTTATGAATATTTGAAGGCAGGTATTTTTTATTACAGCATGGTGGTCACTTGTGCCATCCTTCCTCCATTTGAGTGCACTGAGCATTGAATGAACAGATTTTTTATCAGACTCACTGAGTATGTGATTTGTTAGCTTCCTCCACTTCCTTTGACTTTGTTTGACATAGCTGAAACCCTTATCACAAATCCTTATATGGTTGTTTTTGGTTTGTCTTAAACATCCAGTGTGCTTTTTAGGGGGCTGTTTTCAACCCCCACTTTTGAGTAAGGGCAATATTATAGTTTTGCATAACTTCTGTTTTGTCAGCCTTGCAGAGCTGAGCTGGCATCCTGCATGCATTTTGTGTGACTTCTGTTTGCCTCACCTACATCCTTTATCCATTTCTCCAAGGCTGTGCTGTTCTGTTCTGCTGTCCTTGATAGGAGTAAATGT
The DNA here is from genome assembly GCF_009819885.2 of Catharus ustulatus. Lineage (NCBI taxonomy): Eukaryota > Metazoa > Chordata > Aves > Passeriformes > Turdidae > Catharus > Catharus ustulatus. Next base: position 13,734 of record NW_024879540.1, read on the forward strand.
TGTTCTGTTCTCCTGTCCTTGTCTCAGTGCTTGCTCTGCATGAGGTGTGTCTGCAACCCCCTCCAACCCATGGGCTTGGGGTGGGCAAATGTTCCTGAGGGAACAGGGATGGGAGAGCTGGGCTGGACTGACCCAAGGGATGTTCCATTCCATGTCACACCATGGCAGCAATAAACTGAGAGAAGTGGGGGGAAAGGGGTGTAGGGGATTGATTTATTTTGTATGACAATTTTCTTTCAAAATAGCACCTACACATATAGAATCCTTTCCTGCCACAGTGTGGTTAAACATTTTCTGCTGCTAGGAGATTTCCTATGGATTTGCTTTTCTTCTGTTTGTGGCCTTTATCTTTTGTGGCTGGTTTGTTTGTGGGGGTTTTATGTTGTTGTGGATAGGTTTTGCTTTGGGTTTTTTTGGTTGGGTTTGGTTTTTAATTTTTTGGTTGGGTTTGGGCTTTTCCCTTTCAAACTGCCTTTCTTCTGATGCACAAGTTTTTCTGCCTTTTCTAATGGATTGGTTGACACCTGACATCAAGACAAATTTACCCAACTCAGTCATCTTGCCCAATTATGTTCTGCAGTAGATGAGTTTGGTCACAGACTGTCAGCAATGTGGGAGTATCCACAAAGGAATTGAAAGTGCATTTCATGCCATAGTAGAAATGTTCCACACTGGTGATAAAGGGCTGATCACTAAGGGATGTCACCAGGGAGTGGCTGCCAAGAGGACTCTGTGCCGTGGATGATATTTGACCCTGATTGTTCAGCCAAATTCCCACCCACCCCATGTTCCACTCCTGCAGCCCAGCTCTCTCCAGTCTGGCTCTGAGGAGAGCACAGCAGACCATGTCCCAGGCCTGGCTAAAGTCTGGGCACACAACATCCCCTTGTTTTCCCTCAATAGGGGGATCTGCAATCCCTGCCTTGTGCTGCCAGTGCCTGGAATGGCTGCAGGAGGATTTGCCACATTGCCCTTACCTGCTGAGCCTGAGCAGTGTGTGACTCTCCCAGTGCCCCTCCCTGCCCTGTTTGCAGACTGATTCCATGTCTGCACTTCCCAAGTGCCCAGGACCCTCTGGGATATCTCTGGCTTTTCCAAGGGCTTTGAGAGAGGTCTTACAGTGACACTGACGAGCCTTGTCAACACCCCTGACACCAAAGGCCTTTTCCACATCCCTCAGTTCCAGGTCGGTGCCCAGAACACAGCACAGCCCTGTCCAGTTCCTCGGGGTGGAACAGAAGGGATGGCAGCTGTGATTTCTCCCCACAGACCCTCATCCCAATTGTCTCTCTGTGCAGTCCATGGCTGTCCGGAGCATTTTTACCTGGGACCACCCGGCCAGGGATGTTTCTCTCTATGCAGTCCTAACCACAGCCCAGTAATAATTCAGGTGGTTTCCCAGACTGTATAAACCTCAAGGCACTGTTTGTGCCCCCAGAACTGTGCCACCTCCGAGTGCTGATGATGGTGTTTGTGCTCACTTGGATTCATCTCCCCCCCCACACACAATGCACTGCTGAAATCTCCTCAGCACAGAGCAAACACAGACTGCTGACCTGGTCACTTGGTGTCCCTCCATGCAGGGACAAACACCCTCCTGCAGGTGGGGGAGAGGCCAGTGCTGGCTATGGTGGATGCAGGGGCTGGTGTGGGACAATTGCCCTGGGGCATCTTCCCAGGCAGTGCCCAGAACAGAGACACAGCCCAGGGTGGGCTCTACTGCTCCCTCAGGTCCATCCCAGGAGCTCTGGCTGTGCCAGGACACTGCTGTGTGCCCCCTGCGCACTGCCCCTCTGCCCCAGGCACTGGGCTTTGCTTTGCCAGGCCATTCCTCGAGCACACTGATGACAGCAGCTCTGGAGGAGAGCAAAGCTTTCCTGCCCTGCCCTCAGGAGATGCCTTTGCTGATGGAGCTGCTGTGCTGGAGCCCAGCTGTGTCCCAGCAGTGCCCATGGCCTGTCCCTGCCTGTGGGCACAGCACGGACACGCAGCAGGACAGTGACCAAGCTGCCTGAGCACTGCAGCCTTACAGCCACAGAAGGGCTGGGAAGGAGAGGGTGGAGTTGGGAAGAGCAGATGTGGGAAGAGCCAAGGCCATTGTCCCTGGCTGTGCTGCTGTGCTGGGAGTCTCTTCCCTCCACCTCTGCTCACAGGCACTGACCTGCAGAGACTGAGAAGGGCTGAGGAAGGGTCCAGGACACACAGGACAGGACAGGCCCTTGTTTTTATTTAAATGCACAGGGAACAGACCTCTTACATGTCTTTGTGTTTCAAAAGAATGGTAGATAATAACATAGAAATACAAAGAGTAATAATATAAAATTTCTTAGGAAACATAAAACAATAGAAAAATTTACCGTAGAAAAAAAATTATCAAATAGCGGAAAAAAGGCTGAAATTTTAAAGAGCTACATTCAAAAGGCTCTGCAGCAGGAAAGAGTTTAATGCTTCTGAAAACATGAAGTCATTAATTTTCTCAAGGCACACTTGAGCTCCTGGTTCCTCAGGCTGTAGATGAAGGGGTTCAGGACTGGAGGCACCACTGAGTACAGAAGTGACAGTGCCAGATCCAGGGATGGGGAAGAGATGGAGGGGAGCTTCAGGTAGGCAAACATGACAGTGCTGATAAACAGAGAGACCACAACCAGGTGTGGGAGGCAGGTGGAAAAGACTTGGTGCCGTCCCTGCTCAGAGGGGATCCTCAGCACAGCCCTGAAGATCTGCACATAGGAGAAAACAATGAACACAAAAAAGCACAATGATAAAGAGGCACTAACTGAAATAAGGCCAAGTCCTCTGAGATAGGACTGGGAGCAGGAGAGCTTGAGGATCTGGGGCACTTCACAGAAGAACTGGCCCAGGGCATTGCCCTTGCACAGGGGCAAGGAAAATGTATTGGCCATGTGCAGCAGAGCATTGAGAAAGGCACTGGCCCAGGCAGCTGCTGCCATGTGGGCACAAGCTCTGCTGCCCAGGAGGGTCCCATAGTGCAGAGGTTTGCAGATGGACACGTAGCGGTCATAGCACATGACGGTCAATAGATAGTACTCTGCTGATATGAAGAACAGAAAGAAAAAGAACTGTACAGCACATCCTGAGTAGGAGATGTTCCTGGTGTCCCAGAGGGAATTGTGCATGGCTTTGGGAACAGTGGTGCAGATGCAGCCCATGTCAGTGAGGGCCAGGTTGAGCAGGAAGAAGAACATGGGGGTGTGCAGGTGGTGGCCGCAGGCTACGGCGCTGATGATGAGGCCGTTGGCCAGGAGGGCAGCCAGGGAGATGCCCAGGAAGAGGCAGAAGTGCAGGAGCTGCAGCTGCCGCGTGTCTGCCAATGGCAGCAGGAGGAAGTGGCTGATGGAGCTGCTGTTGGATATTTCTTCACTCTGGTCATTGTGGGCTGTTGAAAGAAGACATTGACAAACTGGATCAGACTTCCTTGAGTAAATCCTTTGCAATTAAATTAGGAATCCTCTCAAAACTATTTCTCTTCTTGTGGGAGAATTTCACTAAAAATTTTTGAGTTCACGTTTTGCTGCTGAGTACCTGCCTCATCTCAGCATCACTCTCAAACTGAACACTGAAGATCCCAGAGGGAAAACAGGGCTCCCTCTGCCTCAGTACAGTGAGACCAGTTGGTCCAACACAGGTCTCATTTCATTTCACCTCCCGCTATTTCAGGGTTATCCCACTTAAAATAAAGTAGCCTTTTTGAAGGCTCTAATTTCAAAATAATTTTCCCTAAACTCTTTTTTATCTCTGTGCAAATGGACAGAGGGAGAGATACCCAGGTTTAGTCTGGATCTCTGTTGCCTGCACTTAGGACTACTAGGAGTTGTTTCTCTCTATTTAAGCATTGTCCCTCTCAGTTATGCCAGATCCCAGCCCATCCCTGGGGGCTCAGCTCTGCCCTGCACACCCCTCCCAGCACAGGGCACTGCCCAGGGGCATCTCCCTGGCACCAGGGCCTTAAGGACAGCTCAGACAAACTGAGATGCTGCAAGCCAAGGTGCTGCTGCTGCTGTCTGTAGGCAGAGGAGGGTGAGGAGGCCCTTTGTGAGGGAGATGTCAGGCAGATCTGCTGATCCCCAGAGGGACAGTGCAGCAGTCTCAGTGACACAGACACACCTGACAGCCCCTTTCCCTTCCCTTGAGGAGAGAGCTGAGAGCAGCCCTGGCCATGCAGCACCATCTCCACAGCAGGAGGAATCTGCCCTGATGGGGGTGGCTTCTTCCACCTCCAACTTCTCCCCTCCATCCATGGGAAGCTGCCAGGCAGGCTGAGAGCTGCCCCTGGCAGGTGGCACATCCCCTGGGCTGGCCAAGAGCCGTGAGGGCTGCAGGATCTGCTCTGCAGGACAGCCCTGGGCAGCCCTGGCTGCAGCCCCAGCTTCAGCCCCTGCAACCATCCCTGGTGTCGGGAGCTGTCCTGCCCTGTCCCTCTGATGGTGCCCACGGCAACCCTGCTCTGCTGAACATCCTTCTCCTCCTCCTCGTCCTCCTCATCCTCCTCTTCCTGTGCCTCAGAGAAACTGGAGAGTCCTCCTGACACATCCCCCAGGCTGTGGGGTGTGCTGGCTCCAGGAGATCCCTCCAGGAGCACAGGGGAAATTGCCCTTCACTCACACACTCACCATGTCGAGGGTTGCGAAGATGTTTCCCCAAGTGAAGTCTCACCTCAATGTCTTACCAGTGCTGATTGCCTTTAGGCTGTCTGTGCCTGGTTCCTGTCCCCTCATTGCCTGCAGGCAGTGCCCTCAGCCCTGCTGGTCTGGGAGAGGAGCTGCTCCTCAGCAGAAATGTCTTTTTGAAGCTTTTCTTGGTTACCAGGATCTCCCTCTTTTTGCCAGGAGCGCAGCCCATCTCATCAGCACAGACACAGCACAAGGACTTTAATGAGTCTCTTGGGGATTTGGGGCTGTTTACATCAAACTCAGTCCCTGAATGTGTATTCAAAAAATTTCTCAAGAACTCAAACTCAAATTGAATCTCAAAAGTTTCTTTTATTTTAATGAGTCCCACTGAGAAAGTGTCTCCATGTTCCTGTTCGAGAAGAAAACTGGAGGCACCGATGACAGGTGATAAAAATCAAGGAAAAGGTGTCTCTAATGTTGAGCACACCTGGATGTGTCTCAGGAATGCAAAGGGCCAAGGCCTGAGCCCCAGCCCCTGCCAAGGCACATCCTGTCCCTCCCTCATTTCTCAGGGCTCTTCCCAGGGCATTGGGCTCTGGGGATGTGCAATGCCAAGGGCAGCACCATGGGGCAGCCCCTGCCAGGCTGCTGAGCAGGGACAAGGAGGCAATGAGGCCCCAGCACAGCAAGGCTCACTTGTCCTTTCCTGCTGGCCTCAGGCCCAGGGCCAGCAGCCATGGCCAAAGTGCTGCAGGAGTTGGCTCTGGCAGGGCCTTTCAGCTGCTGCCCATCCCTGTGCCCTGTGCAGCCCAGGCTGTCCTACGGTGTCCATGCCCTGCGCCTCTGTCCCTGCAGGCTGTCGTCATCCCCCGGCTGCCCCACCTGGCTGGCCCCTTCCTTTGCTGACAGCTCTGCATCATGCCTGCCTCTGCCTGGCCACACAAAGCCTTGGCCTTGATACCAAAAGGTATCTCTCAATTTTTACTGTGTCTGGTAAGTTCATCACACCAACAAGGCATGCAGGAGCTGCTTTCCCAGCAGTGACGGTTGGAAGACAAGAAGACATCTGGCTCAAAGGTGCAGTGATAGAAACAACAAGCACTGACCCTGGGAATTTCAGGTGGGTTTTATGGAAATGGGTAAATTGTAATACACATGTAGTGACTGAATATAAGAAGCACACTTGTAGAATCACATGTCCATATAAGGTTAGGTGTTAATCCCACATTGGACCTGAGACCTGAAAAAAATGTTGCCCTCTTTATCACCAAATTAGTGTTAAGGATTCTTATTCTGATATTTTGGAGATTTAGTGATGGCAGGGACCAAGGAGTCAACTGTTACATTATGTAACCTCAAGGAGCAAAGGGGCCTTTTGACACTGTGGGAGCTCATGGAACCAAAATCCATTTTGACAGAGTGGGGCCACATGGAACCTATGGTCCCTTGTGACACTGCACATCCAAAGAGACCATTGTGGCACTGAGAAACCTCATGGAACCAAAAGTACATTGTGACAGAAAAAAGGCCTCATGTGACACTGTGAGGCCACATGGAACCAATGTTCCATTGTGATACTGCAGAGCCAAGGAGGCCATGGTGACACTGTGGAACCTCCTGCAGCCATGGGTGCATTGTGACACTGCAGGGCCTCACAGAACCAAGGAGTGCAGTGTGACACTGCGGAACCTCATGGAACCAAGGTGACCATGTTATACTACAGAACCTCCTGGAACAAAGGGATCCATGGGGACACTGCAGAACTGTTGCTGAGAGTATGAAAGCTCATGGAACCAGAAACCCATTGTGACCAAGAGGGCCATTGTGACTCAGTGGATCCAAGGAGAGCATTGTGACACTGAGGAACCTCATGGAACCCAGCTCCCATTGTTACACTGTGGGCACTCATGGAACCAAAGGTCCGTTGTGACATTGCAGGGCCTCATGGAACAATGGAGACTATTATGAAGAACAATCACAGAATTCACAAGATTATCAAAGACCTTCGAGAGCATCAAATCCAACCTATGACCTAACATCAGGTCATCAACTAAACCATAGCTCTGAGTGCCACATTCAGTCATTTTTTAAATGCCTCCAGGAGTGCTGACTCCAGCACTTCCCTGGGAAGAAGATTCCAGTGCCCAATCACTCTTTCAATTAAGAATCTTTACCAAATGTCAAACCTCAACTACCTCTGGCTCATCTTAAGATTGTGTCCTCTTCTCTGTCAGTGGTTTCCTGGGACAAGACACCAAGCCCCACCTGTCTACAGCCTCTTTTCAGGTAGTTGGAGAGAGTCTGACTGGAGACGATTGTAGCCACTGGGACCATTGTAACAGGGCAGGGCTTCATGGAATCAAGTGGATCACAGTGACAGTGTGGGGCTCCATGGGACGAAGGGGCCATTCTGACACCATGGACCCAAGGAGACCTTTGTGACACTATGGGGCACCATGGAACCAAAGGTCCATTGTGACACAGCAGGGCCTCATGGAACCAAGGGCACAAGTGTAACACTGTGAGCTCCAAGGGATCAAGGAGGCATTCTCACACTGCAAACCAAGGAGACCACTGTGACACTATGGGGCATCATGGGACTGAGGGTCCACTGTGACACAGCCTGGCCTCATGAAACCATGAGGCCATTTGTACATTTTGAGGATTTGTGAAATCAAAGGGCCGTTTTCAGGGCATTTTGGAACCAAGGGGACCCTAGTGACACTGTGGGACTCAATAAAATCAATGGTCTGTTTTGACACTGCTGGGCCTCATGGAATCATGGAGACTATTGTGACACTAGAGGTGATGCCTTGGAGTGGCCACCTAGAACAGAGGCTAGATAAGGTGAAGAGAATAAAGTGGGTATTTATTAAAGGCCTTCAATAGATACACCTTGGGCAGTCCAAAACCTCCCAGAGGCTACACCCAAAATGGATGATGGTCACAATTTTTCAGGCAGATATAAGTTAAGTATGATTGTGTATCAGGTGTTAATCCTCCAATTACAGCTTCAGGTAATGAAATCATATTCCCCCAGTTTGTTCCCCCCACCACCAATTCACTTTTGTTTATACTTTTCTGAGCCTGAGGCTTTAGGGTGTCCTTGAGTTTTGGGCCTAGGGGAATTGTTTTGTCTGACCAAAATGTAAAGACAGTTAACTAACACTTTACATGGAGTTTAGAGTTATGCACTAATGCAGTGCAGGACCTGAAAAATATGAAGGCTAAAATCTTAAGGCATCACAGTTCTCACTGAACCAGGGGGCCACTGGGACACTTTGTAGCCCCATGGAACCAAGGAGTCCATTGTGACACTACAGGGCCCCACTGAGCTAAGGATTTATGGAACAGTGTGAGACCCCATGGAACCAAAGTCCACTGTGACACTGCGAGGCCTTGTTGAGTCAAGGGGCTCTGCAGGGCCTTGTAAAACCAAGGAGACCCTTCTGACATTGTGAGTCCCCAAGGAACCAAGGGACCAGTGGTGACACTGCAGGGCACCATGGATCCAAGGGACAGTTATGACACTGTGGGGACTCCGTGGAACCAAGAACATCATTGTGGCACTGCTGGGCCGCATGGTCCCAAGGGACCAGTGTGAAGCAGCAGGGCTTTGTGGAGCCAAGAGGCCAGTGCTGCATTACAGAGCCTAGTGCAGCCAAATTTCTGAGGGAATAACATGATTCTGGGCGTCAAGAATTTGGAATCCTCCAGCGCCACACCCAAATCCCTATGGAATAGCAGCATTCCATGTGTCAGGAATTGAGAATCCTCCCATTCCCACCAAAATTCCCATGGAATTACTGAATTCCCGTTTTTGGGAATTTTGAACTCTCCAGTTCCCTTCACAAATTCCTGTGGAACAACTGCATTCCACGTGTCGGGAATTTAGAATCTCCCATATTCCCTCTGAAATTCCCACCAAATCCCCATGAAATAACAGCATTCCAGGTTTCAGGAATCTCGAATACTCCAGCCCACCTCCTGGATTCCCAAAGGAATAATGGCATTCCAGGTGTCAGGAATTTAGAATCCCCCAGATGCTCTCTCAATCACCCTACAAACCTCCATAGAATAACAACATTCCAGGTATCAGGAATTTTGATTCCTCCAGGTCCTCTCCCAAATTCCCACCAAAACCATGGAATTATAGCATTCTGGGCATTGGGAATTTGGAGTCCTCCAGTTGCATTCACAAATTTCTTTGGATTAATGGCATTCCAGGTATCAGGATTTTCATATAATCTGTATGCCCTTCCAGATTCCAATGGAATAAAAGCCTCTGTGGCGTGTGGAATTTAGAATCTGTTGGGATGGATAAGGATTTGACAGGAAGGTCCCACAGATATGTATGTATAACAGAAAGATCATTGAATGTAGAATCTGAAGAAGGAATAGAAATGATATCAAGTTTTGATATAGAAGAAAAGAATTGCTGAGCCAGTCTTGCCTTGGTAACTAAGAATGCAAAGGGCAAGTGAGTTGGAAGGGTCTTTTATGACTCTTAGCAAAGGATAAATCCACCCCAAACAAGATCTTTTTACCAAGCAAAAATATTTTCACAGGCAAACAAGAAAACCAATGTTGCAAGCTGAGGAAAAGTCTCAGAATTTTCCACTGCAAGAAAACGGAAAAACAACTTCTATCTTAAACTGTAACATTTTAACTTTTTGTGATTGGAAAACAGGAACATGAAAATTGTAATGTTAGTAGTTAGGATAGACTATAGATAATAGTAAAGGTATTGATTTGTTGTTTTGTAATAAGATGCACGGCAAAGAAAGAAATACAATGCTGTTATTCCATGGAAATTTGTGAGGGCAGCTGGAGGATTCCAAATTCTCAATGCCCAGAATGCTGTAATTTCACAGTTTTGGTGGAATTCAGGAGGGGAGCTGGAGGAATCTCAATTCCTGACACTTGGAACGTTGTTATTCTATGGAGTTTTGGTGGGAGATTGAGAGGGCGTAGCAGGGATTCTAAATTCCCGACACCCAGAATATCATTATTCCACCTGAATCTTTGAGGGGAGCTGGAGGGTTAAAAATTCACAAAACCAGGAATGCAGTAATACCTCGGAAATTTGGGTGGAGAATAGGGAGATTCAAAATTCCTGAAACTTGTTTTCTGTTATTCCATAGGGAATATGCTGGGACTTGGGATGGGTGCATGGGGGATACTAAATACCCAACATCCAGAATTCCATTACTCCATGAGAAATTGGGAGGTGAACTGGAGAATTCACAATTCCTGACACCTGCAATGCTGTAATTACATGAGAATTTGTTTGGAATTTGAGAGGGTGTACGGAGGATTCTATATTTCCCATACCCAGAATGCCATTATTCCATGAGAAACTGTGGGGCATCTGGAGGGGTCTAAATTCCTGACATCTGGAATGTTGTGATTCCATGGAAATTTGCTGGGAATTTGAGAGGGTGCATGGAGGATATGAATTTCCAGACACCTGGAAGGTAATTATTCCATGGGAAATTGGGAGGGGAGCTGGAGGATTCCAAATTCCTAATCCCCAGAATTCTATAATTCTGTGATTTTGTTGGGATTTGGGAGGGGAGCAGGAAGAATCTCAATTCCTGACACCTGGAATGCCATTATTCCTTGGGAACTTTTTGGGAATGTGGGACCGGTTATGAGGGATTGTAAATTCCTGACATCCAGAAGGCCATTTTTCCATGGGAAACTGGGAGGAGAGCTGAAGGGTTTAAAATTCCTGGCACCTGTTATGGTCTTGTTCCATTGGGATTTGGTTTCAGAACTGGAGGAATAGAAATTCCTGATGCCTAGAATTCTGTAATTTCCTGGGAATTTGAGAGGTTTGCCCACACATTCTAAATTCCTGACACCTGGAATGGCATTATTCCATGGGAGTATGTGAGGGGAAGTAGAGGAATCCAAATTCCTCATCCCTGCAATGCCATTATTCCATTTCAATTTGGGTAATGGCACGAGGACTCAAAATTCCTGCTAGGAATGTTGTAATTCCATAATTTCACTGGCAATCTGGGAGTTAAACTTGAGGGTTCTAAATTGTCAATGCCCGGAATGCCGTAATGTCATAGGAATTTGAGGTGGAAATTGCAGGGTAAGAAATTCTCAATGCTCGGAATGCCACTATTCCATGGAAATTTGAAGGGAAATTTAGACGATTCTAAACACCTGACACCCAGACTCCTGTTATTCCTTTGAAATTTGGGAGAGAAACTAAAGGATTCCAAGTTACCCACAGCTGAACAGTTGATATTCCATGGGATTTTGTGTGCGGAGATGGCGGATTCTCAATTCCCGACACCTAGAATGCTGTAATTCCTTGGGAATTTGGTTTTGGAGCTAGAGGATACCAAATACCTGCTACCCAGAATTCTGTTATTCCCTGGAAATTTGGGAGAGGAACCAAATTATTTTTAATTCCCAATGCCCAGAATGCCGTAAATCCATGGGAATTTGGGAGGGGAACTGGAGTATTTCAAATTCCCAGCACCCAAAATAACATTCCTCCATGGGATGGGATGGGATGGGATGGGATGGGATGGGATGGGATGGGATGGGATGGGATGGGATGGGATGGGATGGGATGGGATGGGATGGGATGGGATGGGATGGGATGGGATGGGATGGGGCCAAGCTGGATGCAGGCACCAGCCCTGAGGCCCAGCTCTGCCACTCACCCTCCTGTGCTGCCTGGAACGGCACCACCTCTTCAGTCTCCTGTGCTGGGACAGCTCCAGGACTTTCTTCTGCCTCCTTCCTCCAGCTCCCCTTGGACACTCTTGGGGGTCTCTGCTCCATGTCAGTGACTGGATTGATGGATACTTGCAGAGAGATTCCTCGGAATAGCTCTGAGTCAGCAAGTCCTGCAGTCTTGCCTGGAAGGCACCTGCAAGACTAAACTCCTCGGAAGACTACAGGACAGCAGGTCCTGCCATCTGGTCTCAAGGGCTGCTGCTACAAGGACAGGAGACTCCTTGTCAAGGACTGTGGTCAGCAAATCCCTCAGTCTTGCCGTGAGGTCACCTGCTGGAATAGCACCTCAGAAAACTCCGGGTCAGACACAAACGAGTGCGCTGTGCAGGGCCTCGTCACAGCACCGCTCTGGCGCGTCCTGTCCCGTCGCGTGCTCCGAGCACTGTGGCGTGGCTGTGTCACCACCAGCTCCTATGTCACCACATGTCACAAAGGGTCCTGTGACACCCTGTCCTGTTCCATGCCATGGTGACCATGCTGCACCGTGTCACAAAGGGCTCTTGCACACACTGTGTGGATAGCAGTTTGTTTACAATACCGTACAAAGCACTGGCTGATCATGCTGGTTCTAAAGATTGGTATTACAATTCCTAAAATTTGTACAAAACATTGTGTTAGCCAGTTCAGATGAGGTAACCAAGATGTTAGAGTTTCCTACAAATGTTTACTCCAAGATGCAATGTCTTTGGTCACTTCAGGGAGTACTTTTGCATGTTGCCAAATGCTATGGACATCCTATGCTGTTTACCCTGACTGATCAAGGTAACTGCAACAACAGGTATAAATTAGAATACAAACTCTTCCCATTTGGCTCTTACCTTACCTAACACCATGTGTTTTTGAAAGACTACTACTTTTAGTGGATTTATTACAGTTTGTAGTCTTCTTCAGGCATCTGCTGTTGAATTAGCCATCGATTCTATTTTGACTGAGATGATTGAAATTGCCTTTTGCAGTGGTGCAATTCCTCAATTTGGGAGCAATGCCCTAACAAATCTGTGAAGCCTGGTGCTGTATCACACTGGTGGGTTATTGGGTGTTGTCTTAGTCAGTCTGTTCTTCCATAGTCCTTGAATACCACCTGTCATTTCATTAGTTTGATTTCTAACCTGTAACTGAGGGACAAGGTATCCCATGGTACATTGGCCAGTCCAGTTACCTGTTAATTGTTTCAATGCTATTCCATTCCCACAAAGGCACCAAGATGCATCTGGAAGGTCGCAGCTGCTGTCAGTTCCCACAGATTTATTTCTGCTATGTCTATCAAGAAGACAGTTTTCCCACATTGTCTGAGTGACATTGACCCACCCAGCTGTGTTACCAGAAAAGTTGCTGAGATTTGCTCCAGAGTTGTTCAGCCCTATGTATGTGAGTGACTCGTTGATCGGTAGTAATTGGAAAAGGGGCTTTCCCAAGGAAGATCCTGCCTGTTGGCATTGAACACAAGGGTTGTGTAAGCTCTAGGGGTTCAAATGTGACCAATTGCTTGGTCTGGTAAGGGAAGGTTCCGTTGTTGCACCTCTCTGCAAAGCCAGCAATCCCTGAGTCCTGTATAATTAGCTGTGGTTCCTATTAGTGTTACATGGGTGATAACATCGAAGGCAGTGACAGTATAATCAGTGAAAAAGACACTGGTTTATGAGTGAATTTCAATTTTAGTCCATGATCCCCAACAGGTTTGGTCATCCAGGGTGTGGTGGTTTTGGTTCGCTAATTTGGAATTTTCTTTTTGTGAGCTAGGATTAGGAGGAAGGCAAACCAGACTGAACTTTGAATGCTACAAAGAGAAACTTTAAAATTGGAAACTATACGAAAAAGAAAAAACCTCAGAATGAAACTAGACTACTCTTTCTCCCCTACATACTTCCTTTATTAGACACTGAAAACGTTTAGAAAAAACTCTGTCAGTTTACCATCTCTAAAATAGTCTTTTACCAATTAATTGGGAGAGGAGACTTCCCTCATTAGTTTATGGAGATTTCTCCAGAAGAAAAAGTTTTCTCCTGGCCTTGATATTACAGTGATTAGGTGTTTAAAAAAATGGAATTTTGATGACTATGTAAAAATCCTTTCTTTAACTTACAGTTTTCCTAGAACTATTATTGAGGACCATATCAACTATGGGGCACACTTTAAGGATTAAAACAGTTTAAACAAAAGCTTTATTTTTGAAAAAACAGAGGTTTTTCTTTTTCCCTGGGGAGCAGCTGGATGTCTTCACCTTCTTACTATTCAAACTTAAGGGATCACAGTTATTTCAACATCTACTTAATCTGACACCATTGCCTTTGTTTATAGTTAGAACAGTTATATTTACACTAAAATATTTTTAAGTGTTATAGAGAAACAAGTGTCTCTTCCTCGTAGCTTAGAAAAGGAGAAATTTCAGTCCATGACTCTCCTTCCTTCATCTGGGACTTGATACTTCCTGCTGTCTGACCTTGGTGTTTTCATGCTGTTTCTGTGTGTATCACCATCTCGGTCCTTTTCTTTCACTCAGGAGAGAGAACAAAGTGTCTGCAAGTCTCATTTTGGGCAGTGAAAGAGTGAATACCCTGCCTGGGCAGAGGATGGTTCTGTGACCTCTTCCAGGCCGAGGCCAGCAGTTGTTTTACCATACAGAGTTTGTTAAGGCCATGCTGGGGCTGGGCACGGATTGTAAGGGCTCAGCCAGAAAGCGGTGATGAGTTTTCTGGCTCTGTGGCTGTTTCCCGGCGTTTGCTGCATTCCATTCCAGCCGGGACTGGGGCTCTTCCCTGCCCTGCCCAGCAGCCCAGGCTGGGGGCCCTGGCCAGAACGGGCCCGGCTGTCTCTGCCCCAGGCCGCGGGGGCGGCGGGGCGGGCCCGGCTGCCCGGAGCCGCTCTGGGCCGGCGGCAGGGCAGGGTTCTGCAGAGCCGCGGGCTCCCTGCCCGTGCCCAGGGGCCGGGATCTGAGCAACAGGCCTCTGCTCCCCCTGGCTATCGGGCCCTGGGTGCAAACGGGGCCCGGCAGCTCCCTGAGCCTGTGTCAGAGCCTGCCCGGCCCTGCCCGGCCTGGGCCACGTGGAGGGGCCGGGCCGGTGTCACCTTCTGAGAGGGAAGGCACAGAGAGCTTTCCCGGCGTGTTTTGTCTTTACACAGGTGTTTCACAAAGACACATCAACTTTCTCATTGGTGTAACAATGAGTCAGTCTTAAAAGTCTGACACTGATTGGTCCTTGTCAGGCGCAAAGGAAACTGCCCAGGTCTTGGCAGGTAAAATTTCAAGAAACCTTTACAAACCGCCACACAGAGTTTAACTGGTGATTTCTTCACTGTGCAGTGAATCCAGGTAGGTCTTTCCTTTACTCAAACGGATGTAAAGGGCGTCAGGAGCACTTGGAGTGGTCCATGCCACTTTTCTTGCAACAGATCGATCACCTGTAAAATTCTTCACATACACCCAGTCACCAAGATCAATTGTATGCAATTTATGATCTGGCTCTTTAGGTTGATTTTTAAACACAGTATTAAACATCTGGTGCAATTGTTTGTTTATAGCCATTAAATATTCGTATTGATTACCAACTTGAGCCAAATTTTTATCCTGAGTAACATTTAATCCCTAAGGTCTGCCACAAAGCATTTCAAATGGGCTAACTTTTTATTTAGCCTAGGTTTTCTTCTGAGTCTGATGAGGGCAATATGTAAAGCTTGATACCAATTTAAATTCCTTTCTTGATAAATTTTAGCTGTCAAAAAGCAGCTTAGCATCTGACTGAAGAATCAGTTTTATTCTTCTTGGCAAAGGGGGAACCTTTTGTTCCCAGCCACACTGTGCAATGCCCAAATCTGGGAGCATCCCCCTGAGTCTGGACTCACCTGCAAATTTGCTGTGGAACCTGGCTTTGAAGAAGGTGCCAGAATGCAAGTCCATCATCTTCAGCTTGCCAGTGGCCAGGTGCAAGAAGAGGTTGTCATCCTTGATGTCATCCTTGCTGTCCCCAACAGCAGCAGCAGTCCGACCTGGTACAGCTTCTCCTTCCCTGGAGGTGAGCCCAGGTTGTCAGTGTTCTGCCCAGGGCCCCAGCTGTCAGTGAACCAGGACAAGCCAAACGAGCTCAGAGCAGAGCAGCTCAGCTCCAGCACAAGGGCTGCGTGCTCCCATCTGATGACCCCTGTGCAGTGACACAGGCAGGACAAAAAAGTCTGGGCTTCTTTGCTTCTCATTGCCAAGCCATGTGTGGAGCTGTAACTTAGCAGGGCCCTGCATCAAAGTGTGCCTAGGGCTCTCTCCCTTCTTCTGTGGCAGATGAGTATCCTGCATCCGAGGATCACAGAACAGGTGTTCCAACGAGGGCCTTTCCAAGGAGTACATGAATAAACACCATCTGATCAGATCTTGGCACTCTGGGAAGGGAAACCAGAAACCACTGGTCAGTTAGAGACGGCTCCAGTCCTCTTTGCCCCACTGTTCCCATGCCCAGGCCATGCTGCATGTGCTCAGAGCTGGGCCTAAACCTTCCCATCAGTTCTTTGTTTTGGAGGAAAGCAGGAGAGCAGGACATGTGCCACCTCCTCAGCAGCTGCCAGAGCGGAATGCTCACGAGCCCGCTGCTGTCTCCCAGCACTGGCATTCCCCCTGTGCCCAGAGATGAGGATCCACCTTGAGAGAGCTGTTGTGGCAGTGAGAGCTGCTGGTCTCAGCTGATGTTCTGGCCCCTCCTGAAAGGGTGCTCCCCACAGACCATCTGGGGCAGCAGGATGCCCAGGGACCAGACGGTAACTGCCTTGCCATAGTACCAGCCCAAGTGGGTCCATTCCAGGGGGCTGTAGGATGGTGTTCCTATGGAATACAGATGGAGTTCATCAGGGGGATGCTGCTGCTCCCAGAGCCTGGCCTCAGCATCTCTGGGCATGTGGAGGCTGCCCCAGTGGCACGTGCTGCGACCTGCTGCCCTCTCACCAGCACCTGGGACTTGTGTACAAACTCGGGCTTGGAAAAGAAGCCACTGGTGTTGGAAGAGGGCAGCGGAAGCCCTTGCAAGGCCCAACCATGGCAAGGAAAATCCCACTCAGTGCTGGGGAAAATCATTCCTTTATCCTGCCTGCCTGCATTGCCCCCAACATTATGAGGCCAAGGTAAACAAGGAGAGCACAGAAGTCCAAGCCCTTTCTCACCTGCACACCCAATCAGATGGTGCACAGGTTCTGGCCCCTCCTCTCTGCTATCCCCACCCACGGGTGTTTCTGTCGGGCAGTCCTGGGCAGAGTGTCTGGCAAAGGCTGCCAACAGGGCTGGAAGCCGGCCCCCACCCACCCCTGCTCAAAAGCAACTCGGCTGAAGGCTCAGTGCCATGACTGGCAGCAAAAGGGAGAATCCCCAATGCCACAACCAGGCTGGGCCTTGAGATGTTCGGCCATGAGATCCCAGGACTGGAGTACACCCCTGCATGGGTTCACGTGCAAAGTGAGTGTAGGCTGTGTCCTGCAGGTAGGTGCCACAACCAAAGTCAAACAATTTTGCCTGCCTGGTGGCCAGGTCAGCCAGGATGTTCTCTGGTTTGAGTCCTTTCCTCTTCTTCTGACTCTTTTCCCCCCATTTTGGGTCCTTTCCCCAATTTTAGGTGCATTGTTCAGATTTTGGTCCTTTCCCTTAATTTTGGGTGCCCTCCCCTGGCTTTGATGCTCTTGTAGGTTTCTGCCCCGCCTCAACCCCCATCCCCACCCTTCCCCCCATATGCCCTCACCCCCTGCCCAACCCTGTCCCCCCAGGTGTCCCCCATGCCACATGGACTCTGTGACTGACACCAGGGACACCCTGGGGTGGCTCCCCTGTCACCACCATGGCACTGGGGCAGGCACTAAGGGTCTGCAGCACCCTGGAGTGCCAGGCACTGCTGGGTGAGCACCACCAGGACCCCCCCTGGGTCTCACTCCAGGCAGGGGCAGCTCCTGACCGAGCTCCTCTGCCATGGGGTGGGTGTCCCAGCAGGGCTGGTGGGAGGGGGTTTGGGGAGATGGTGCTGGGGGTGACTGTGCCCTGTGCTTGCTCCAGGGTCATGTCCTGTGCCATGTCCCATGTCCTGTGCCCTGTGCCCAGCTCCATGGGCATGTCCCACACCTTGTCCCATGTGCCATGTCCCATATCCTGTGTCCTGAGCCATGCTCCGGGGTGATGTTCCAACCCACGGCATGTCCTGTGCCCGGTGCCATGTCCCATGTCCTGTGCCCTATGCCTGTACCATGTCCCATGCCACACTTCACACCATGCCCCATGCCATGCCCCAGGCCCCACACCAAGCTGTGCATGGCTGCCTCCTTCTGTCACTGTCACTGTCCCCGTCACTGTCCCCATCACTGCTTCCTTCTTGCTACTGCTCCTGGGTTAAAACCCTCAGCTTCCTCCAGGACAGGAGTGGCATTGCCCAGCCCTGGGCCATACTGGTGGCTGCCCCTGTCCCCAGGGATGGTGGGTGACACTGGCACACATCTGGCACTCAGCTGGTATTGGGGCTGGCACCCATCTGGGACTGGGGTGGGACTGTCCTGGATAAGTGCTTGGCATCATGGCACCAGGCCTGGGAAATAAGGCTGGGAACTGGGACTGGGGCTGGGGACTGGGACTGGACACCAGTACTGGGCACTGACACTGGGGACTGGACAGTTGGACTGGACAGCTGGGATGGGCACTGAGGTTGGACACAGGGACTGGGCACTGGCACTGGACATCATAACTGGGCTGGACACTGGGAATGGACACCAGAACTGGGCACTAAGGCTGGACACTGAGGCTGGGCATTGGCACTGGGTACTGAACCAGGAGCAGAATAAACCCCTCTGTCTCTTTGTCCTCCTGAGCCCCCCTTTGCCTACCCAAAGCTTGGCTGCACCAGATCCCAGCAGGATTTGGCACCTTTGGGGGATGTTTCCCAGGGAAAGAGGGGTGGTCTGGAGGTACTGGGTGTGCTGGCTCTGTCACACCCAGACCCAGATGGAAGGAACCATGGGGGGCTGCAAGAAGCCCTAAAATGAGAACCACCACCTGTTCCCCCACCTCCCGATTAATCAACCTCAAGTTGAGCATCCCCTACCCCCAGTCTCACCCCCACTCCAAGGGTGCTGGTCCTGGGGGTGAGACAGAGCTGTCCCTGTCCCCTCCTCCGGGGGCTGCTGTGGAAGAGGCTCCTCCAGGAGATGAAAAGTCACAGTGGCACCATAACTCACAGAATTAACTGGGTTGGAAAAGGCCTTTGAGATCATCAAGTCCAACCTATGACCTAACAGCACCTCATCAACTAAACCATGGCACTGAGTGCCACATCCAGTCTGTTTTTATACACCTTCAGGAGTTGTGACTCTACCACCTCCCTGGGTAGCCCCTTCCAATGCCCAATCACCCTTTCAGTAAAGAATTTTTTCCTAGCTCAAGACTGTCCTCTCATTCTGTCAGTGGTTGCCTGGGAGAAGAGAGCAGCCCCCATCTGATTACAGCCTCCTTCCAGGGAGTTGTAGAGAGTGCTGCAGTTGTGACAGAAGTGACAGTACTGGTGGGGAGAGCTGTGGGATAGCAGGAGTCCCAGTGACACTCCTGTCCCTGCACAGTCCCTGGTTGGGGTCTCAGTGACACTGCTGTCCCTGCAGGGTCCCCACCAGAGCCATTTGGGGATGTTTGTAGGTGCTGGTGAGTCCCAGTGACATTCCTGTCCCCACCAGAGCAGTTTTGATGGAGTTCTGGTGACACTGCTGTGTCTGCAGGGTCCCTCTGAGTGCAGCAAACAGGAGAGTTCCCAGCTCACAGAGCCCCACTCACAGGGACTGTGCTGTTCACTCTGCTGCAGCCTGCACAGCTCCAAGGGGCTCCTCTGCACCCCTGTTTAGAGGGCCCCAAGGGATGGCCTTTATCACAACCAGCTTTCATCCTGGCTCCACTTTTGATCAACAGCTTTCTCTGCAAGTGTGATGTTGTAAATACATATTAAATTATTGGCTTTTTGTAAATATTAAAATGAATGCTATATGTACAATGCTGGAAAACTTAGCTGTATGAATATAGTTTCTTTCAGTTCTGTATTAACAAAACTTAGAAATAGTAGTGTGATAAATATATATTTTTCTTGGTCTATAGCATGGTAATGTAAAAAGCTTTTGTTCATGTAACTAACTCAGAGAATGTTAAAAAGATAATCAGGAAATTCTTCACATTCTTGGATTATCCTATCTGGATGAAGACATGGGTGACAACACCAGAACTCCAGGGAAGGAATTTATTGAGCAGGGAATAGACACAGAAGGGCACAACAAAAAAACCCCAAAACATCACCACCAACAACAACAAAACTACAAACAAACAAACAAACAAACAAACAAACAAAAAGTTGCTTTACAGGTTGGGGGGCTGATTTTGAATTCATGAAGGTCTATGAATACGAAACATGTTGATGCATTTAACGAAGAGTTTTCTGAGTTAGTGTGTGCTCTTGGCTGAATGTCAAGCACCTGGCCATTATAACCTTTTGCTTTATTGTTTGTCTCATATTGTCTTTTAATAAACCTTATAAAATTTACTAGGAAAGTGAACCTTGTTTTTCTCACTGTGATAAAGGCCATCCTGTGTCCCCCACGTCCTCATCCATGGGATACACCCCCATGTCACCATCTGTGTCTGTGACCCCCTATGCCTCATATCTCCATCCACGGCCTTGTCCACACCCAGGTCCATATGCATGTCTATGTCCATGTCCATATTCATATCCATATCCATGTCCATGTCCATATCCATATTCATATCCATATCCACACCCATATCCACATCCATGTCTGTATCCACATGCATGTCACCATCCCCATCCCCATAATATCCCCACCCACATCCTACAATGTCCCCATCCATATCTTAGTTCAATGTCTTTATTTTTACCCCAATTTTGGGTGAAGGGATGAAGAAAAATGAAATAAAATCAAGGCCAAAATTAAAGGATTTACCTGTCCATGCTGGCTGAGTATGTATGTGCTTGACTGGTTGAAAAGAACTTTTTTCAGAGGACTTTCCATTCCATTGTCTACAAAATCTTGGTTTTTTTGCCCTAGTCCATCACACATTGGCTGTGGAAGACACCTGTGGCCCAGACAGAATTAGAATCATTGCATGATTTAGGTTGGTAAAGACCTCCAGGACCATCCAGTATTCCTTGATGCTGCCAGATGAAATGATTGGATGCAAAAGGAGAAATTTTTTGGGATCGAAAGCAAAATCCGCTGTCCCAAATGAATTCCTGATGTCAGTCTGCATCCCAATGGATTTTTGGCCTGCTGCATCCAGATGCCCACAAGGGGCCAGGAAAATGTGGAGACCACCAGCCCGGTGTGTTCCCAACATGGAAAACCAGGACCATGGATCACCAAGGCTCTGCCCAACCAGGGTCACTGGGGAGCATCCAACGGGGTCCTCCAGTGGGGATGGAGCTGGAGCAGCACACGAAGCTCTTCCTGCACGCGGGGCACTCACAAGGATTCC
Organism: Catharus ustulatus; assembly: GCF_009819885.2. Taxonomy (NCBI): domain Eukaryota; kingdom Metazoa; phylum Chordata; class Aves; order Passeriformes; family Turdidae; genus Catharus; species Catharus ustulatus. Next base: position 34,605 of record NW_024879540.1, read on the forward strand.
CTTTACCGATGCCCCCACTGGTGTTGGGTCACGGGAGAGCTCTGGGAGAAGCTCTTCCCACACTGAGGACACTGTTAGGGCGTCTCCCTGGTGTGGATGCGCTGGTGGGTGACGAGGGTGGAGTTCTTCCTAAAGCCCTTCCCGCAGTCAGGGCAGCGGAAGGGCCTCTCCTCTGTGTGAATGTGCTGATGCTTGAGCAGACTGGATCTGCTCTGAAACCTCTTCCCACACTCAGGACACTCAAAGGGTTTCTCCCTGGTGTGGATCCTCTGGTGACAGATCAAACTGGAGCTCAGGCTGAAGCTCTTCCCACATTCTGAGCACTTGTAGGAGCATTCACCAGTGTGCATTGCCTGGTGCATGATCAGGTCAGTGCTGTCACGGAAGCCCTTCCCACATTCCCCACACACATAGGGTCATACCCCAGTGTGGATCCTCTGGTGGCGGGTGAGGTGAGAGCTGTCTCTGAATCCCTTCCCACATTCCCCACACTTGTAGGGCCGTTCCCCAGTGTGGATCCTCTGGTGGACAGTCAGGTGAGAGCTGACACTGAATCTCTTCCCACATTCCCCACACTCATAGGGCCTTTCCCCAGTGTGGATCCTCTGGTGGACAATCAGGCTGGAGTTGACGCTGAATCCCTTCCCACATTCCCCACACTCGTAGGGCCGTTCCCCGGTGTGCGCTGTCAAGTGTCGGATCAGGGCCGAGGTGTCTTTGCAACCCTTCCCACATTCCCCACACTTGTAAAGCTGTTCCCCAGTGTGGATACTCTGGTGGACGATCAGGTGGGATCTCTTCCTGAAGTTCTTCCCACATTCCCCACACTCATAGGGCCGTTCCCCAGTGTGGATCCTCCGGTGGACTATCAGGCTGGAGCTGACACTGAAACCCTTCCCACATTCCCCACACTCGTAGGGTCGTTCCCCTGTGTGCACTGTCAGGTGTTGGATCAGGTCAGAGGTGTCCCTGCAGCCCTTCCCACATTCCCCACACTTGTAGGGCCGTTCCCCAGTGTGGATCATCTGGTGGCGATTAAAGTGGGAGCTTGTGCGGAAACTCTGCCCACATTCCAAGCACTGAAGGGGCTTCTTGCCATCATGAAGCTGCTCATGGTCCATCAGCTCAGAGCTCTGGCCAGATCTCTGGCTGCCTTTCTGGCCTAGGGTGGGTCTTTCCTCCTCGGATCCCCACGATCTGCGTTTGCAGCCCCTCCTTGTGCGGAATCTCTGGGGTTTTTCCTCTCCGTTGGATTCCTCTGCCATGGAGCCGATAAAAGCGGTCTCTTCCATGAGGTTCTGCTGCAGGGATTTGTCCTCCCTGGTCTCCATCCTCTGCTCCTTATCTGGGGGAGGAAGGACAAGGAGAGGATGGGATTTGCCTCTGTGCCAGAGGGAAGGGGAGGGAGATCCCCCCCAGTCTGTCCCTGGCAGGGCAGCATCAGCAGCAGGGCTGTCCTGCAGTCAGGGCCATGCTGGGCTGGGAGATGGAGCAGGACAGAGGGGAAAAGGGGCAGTGACATCCTCCTCACCTGCCTGGGTGTCCTGGGACATCTTCCTCTTCCTCACAGCCTTTTCCTCCATCCGGATAAGACCTGCAAATGGGAAATCGTGGTTTGGGGGAAAAACAAGACGTGAACTCATTGGCTTTGAAGGTCCCGCTGTCCAAGAGCATCTCTAGAAGTCCCCGGGTGTCTGGTGTCCACAAAAACCTCCAATGATCATGAAGGAGCCCCAAAACACTCTGCCACGAATTCCCTGTTTGCAGTGTCCTTACTTTGAGGTTATGGGGGTCCCTGTTCTCAGAGTTCCTGAGGGGCCCATGGCTCCTGGGGATCCCCCCTCTCCCAGATCCTGCTAAGACATGCTGAGGGCGTTTCGGGGGTCCCAGAGCTCATCCTGCTGTTATAAGTGCATGACATATTGTTGGTTTTTTGCAAATATTGTGATAAATGCTATTGTATAATTTTAAAATAGCTTTTCTGTATGAATATAGGTTTTTCTTTTCTCCCAATAGCAAAAGTTAGAGATAAGTTTTTTAGAGATAGTATGCTTAAACTACCCACCTATTTGAAATAACAACCCATGAAAGTGTGATGAGAGCCCTGCAGCTGACACAAAAATTATCAACACTCACCGGCTGCAAAAGGCCGGGACCACCACCCAAATTAAAAGCTGATAAGAAGAGGATTAAAACGACAAGCCAAGAAACAGCAATGCTCCTAGAAGGTGGACCCAAGGAGTGGCCATGCTAAACAGTTCCCAGAAAAAGGTTTGACTATTCATGAAGGACTATGAATATACAACAGGTTAATGTATTGTGAAAGGGATTTAAAGGGGCGTTCCCGAAGCAATGGTGTGCTCTTGGTCGCTTGCCAAGCACCCGGCCGTTTTAACCCTTTGCTTTATTTGTGTCTATTGTCTTTTTATTAAACCTTTTAAATTTTACCAGGACAGTGAAACACGTTTTTCACACTGCCCTGATTCTGACTTGGCTCCCCCACGAGTTCCCTGTTTGCAGTGTCCTCACTTTGGGGTTATGGGGGTCCCTGTTCTCAGAGTTTCTGGGAGGCTCATGGTTCCTGGGGATTCCCCCTCTCCCGGGTCCTGCTGTGGCACGTTGAGGGTGTTTTGGGGGTCCCAGGGCTCATCCTGCCCTGATTCTGTCCCAGGGTCCCCTTCCCCAGCATCCCCCCACTCCAGGCACTCAGGGCATCCCCCACTCCCCACCAGCGCTTTCAGGCTCGGGGGCCCGCACCCCGCTCATCTCCCGGCTCCACCACCCCTCCAGGCTGCCAGGGGTCCCCCAGCTCTGCTGTCGCCCCTCTCCCCACACCAGGGCTCCCGCCTTTCATCCCCCGCCTCTCCCGGGGATCCCCAAAACCGATGTCCCGCCCTGCCAGGACCGGGCGATCGCCACGTGGGCCCCTCCACATCCCCCCAAGGAGAATTTCCCCCATCTACAACTCAGCTTTGGACTCCTGCAAGAGCCAAAAACATCTCCTCCTCATGTCAATAAAACAATACCTCTCCCAGGGACACCCGAGTATATTTGGGACTCGATTCCGGAATATGCGAGGCACAAACCCCACCACACACCCCCCAAAATAACCAAAACCCAACCAACCGTGCCGGAGGTGCCGCGACAGCCCCGGGGCGAGCTTCCCCTCCCCGCTCACCCGCGGGATGCAGGAATGCGATGCTGCCGGGGCCAGCGGAGCTGCGGGCTCAGCGGGCTCGCCCTGCAACACCGCGATTCTCCGTCTGCTGCTGCTCCTCTTCGTGCTCCCCCTGCTCCTGCTCCTCCCCTTCCTCTGTGCCTCCTCTTCCTCCCGCTGCTCCTCCGATCCCATCCCGGACCCCCCTTTGCCACCCCCTGTGCCCCACGGCCGCCGCAGCAGCGGCTGTTGGGGAGGGGGCAGCGCCCCTGAGCCTGCAGGGGAGACAGAGACGTTGGGAATTGGGAATGGAGCATCGAGAAATGCTTGGACTAAAAGGGCGCTGAGAAAACTGTGTGTTTGCTGTAATTTACGGTGCTTCCAACAACAGGAGGAGGGCAAGGCTCCAGGGTAAGATAAAAAGCTGGAATGTGCAAACAGGATGGAAGGACAAAGGCACCACAGGATAAGGGGGATTCTTCAGATCCCTGAATCCAGGAAAACTGCTATCAAACTGTGGAATGTGATAATTAATAAAAGATTTGTGTTAATCATAAAAGTATTGGGATTTATATAAACCAAAATACAAAGGTCTGAAGTGAAGCATGGACTCTTGATAGAGGAAGAATGGGATTAAATAATTTTGTTTAAAATCCTCCTGTTATGAATATTCTGTTTCTAAATAATTTGTATCTACTACCAGTCAGTAAAATCAGACTTTCCAATAGTCCGATAGATTTTGCAAAATCACACTTCCTACCTTTGTTTTATCAATGACTGTGTATCTAAGATGACCAGAACTTCCCGATTTCTGCCGGTTTTCTCTACTCATATTTATCTATGAGACTGACTCCCAGAGACTTTTACACAGATGTTTATTTCAACCACCACTGCTTGCCTGGCAAAATTATGACAGCAAGAAAGCAAAAATTTTTGATTACCACGAGAGACCACACTAGAAGAAGAAGCTGAAAACCAAGGTTCAATGGAGTGTGGAGTGGGCGGTGACCCCTCAAGCCTCTCCAGTGCTGCTTTGCTCTATCTATATCAAATAAAGCAATCTAAATTTTGCTAAATAGCGAAACTGTATGTTTCTCCTTTATAACACAATATGAACATAGAACAGCTTAGGCTGGTTTTCTGCCTGGTGGGACAGAGATATTTGATAAGTAGTGATGACTGAAACTGAGCTGCATCGTGTGATCTTGGCTTTGCAATGGTTGGGAGGAAAGTGGGGGCAAAAGTGGCCACCCCCAGGCCCTCAGGAAAGTGGCAGCAGGTGGCTCGGGCTGGGTGTTGAGGGGCTCCTCTACCCCAGAGAGCCACCAGCCCCCTAACTAGTATTCCATTCTTTTCACCATCAGGTCCTAGCTGAGTTTTGTTTCTTTTTTTTGAGATTTTTTTTTTTTTCTGTTGCACCCGCAGCAGCCCCACCATGGTCTCTCCTCCCTTCGCTCTGCCTGCACTACCCCAGCCCCGTTGCCCCCAGAGCCCGGCCTGAAGCGACTGGCCTGGCCCAAGCTCCCCCACCCGCTGCGAGAGCGCAGGGCTGGGCACCCTTGGCGGCTTTCGGCTTCGGTTCTACGCTGTGAGAGGAAGGAATTTTGTGTTTATGTTGTGGGGTGTTTTATTTTTCGGTGCGGCAGGCGGAGCTGCAGGAACGGACAGGAGTCTTAGACGGGAGTGTGGTAGTTGTTAGTTTCCATATCCCACCACCCCCACAGCGGTTTTTCTTTTTGATTTCTGTTTTACCTTCTGTTTTCCCCTTGCTCCCTGTGACAACCCTCAGGCTCCCTCAGGCTCGGCAGTGGCGCAGGGCACCACGGGAAAGGCTTTTCCCGCCACCCCAGCTGTGCGTGAGGGCCCCGGACAGCAGTGGGAGAGGAGGAGGCTGCACTGGGCGAGCAGTGGAGCCGGACACGATGAGGCTGGGCACGGGCTGTGGGTGATTGCGGGGCCCTGCGTGGTGTCTCTTTGCCAAGAGGATTTCTGTGCGAGTCCTGGAGTCTTCTTGTTTATGGCGCTTTTCCCACGCCTCCCCCGCTTCTTCTTCAGCCCGGGTGAGCAGAAGCGCAGCGGGGCGAGGGAGCGATGGAGGCGGGGCAGGGGCACTGCGGGTTTAGAGTCCCGCACATCAGGCTTAGAGATCTCACGCTGCTGCCTGTGCAGGGACGGGACAGGGGGCAGGAACTCCGGCGGCTCCTGAAGCCTTCCTCCTTCCCTCCCCGGGAGCAGTGGGGCGTGGTGAGGGTGGCTGAGAGGGGAGGAAAATTAAAGGGCTTTGTGATGTCGCCGTTGTTACATTATTGGTTTTTCGCGAATATTAAAATGAATGCTGTAGGTATAGTGTTGGAAAACTTTGCTGTATGAGTATAGTTTGTTTTAGTTCTGTTATTAACAAAACTTAGAAATAGTAGTTAATAAATATCTATTTTTCTTGGACTATAACTATGATGATATAAAATGCTTTTTGTTCATGTAACTAACTCAGAGAATTGCAAAAAGATAATCAGGAAATTCTTCCCATCCTTGGATTATCCTACCTGGATGTAGATAGGTGGCTTTCCCTTCTCAGCCAGGAGGCTGAGTCTGCTCCCCAAAATGATCAGAGTAGTGGTATGAATGGCCAGAATGCCAGTAGGAGATCACCCCACTGCCAGTGTGCACCAGGCTCAGCAGGGTCTTCTTTCCTCCCCTGATTCTGCCAAGCCTCTTCCTTTGGCTGTGGTTTCACTGGATAGCAGGTAGGAATTGTTCATCCATTCATGCATGTCACTAATTAGATGACAAGGCATTTGGTTATGTATCTGTCCTGGTTTAGGGCAGATTTGGGAGAAAACCTCCTAAGGGTTCACCCCCAAGAAGCAAACCCAACTGGTTCAGGAAGAAATTTCCTCAGAGAGAAGTGGAAAAAACTTGTTTATTCAACAGGCAAAGCCTGCTCAGCACAAAAAATGAACAATACCAAAGAACAAAATCTCTTGCTTCTCTGAAGAGATGATAAATTCAGTAAGTCTCTGTCCTGTGGGTGGTAGCTTGGCTCTGTCTGTTATCAGTCCCTCTAGTGCTGGAAATGCCCAGGCCAGGCCCTGGTGGGCCACAGGTGCATGACACAATGGCCAGAGCTGCACTCACTTTGCCACTGCAGTCCCATGCCTAGAGTGGGTCACACTCTGGGAACAGGAGGCCTTAGATGTGGCTCCATGACCTTTTGGCTATCAGATTGCATTTGAAGGAGGCAAGGAGGAGGGGGAAGTCTTTTGCATAGGATAAAAAGGATTTATTTACTTTGGGGAATCCACAGGGCAAAAGACAAAAATGGCAAAGGTGCAACAACTTAAATATGGAGGAGGTTCAAGGGGAAGGTACAAATTCTTAGCAAATTGGAGAAATTCTGAGGAGGGCTAAAGGGCAGGGTTCACAATGGCATTGTCCAATGAGGGAGGTAGGGGGCAAAACTGGGTCACATGGACTAATGAGACATGGAGCTTTAAGGGATTTCCAAAGGGGAATTCCAGGCGGGGGGCTGGCCCAAAGCAGGATTGACAGGTAATTCAGGACAGATTGACAAGGTGGGTGGGATGGTATAATTTTGAACTAAACCATTAACTTGGGCAATAAGAGAATGTACCATTAACAAGAATCACACTGCAACAGGTGCAAACTCCTGATGCTCCCTGGATCCCCAGTCCAGAGCAGGTTCAAATAATTCCAGGAAAAAAAGAAAAAGCCATCCAAGGAACTCCTCTGCTTCCGTTAGTCAAAAACTAACTAAAAGCAAAGAAGAGCTCTCTCTCTCTCTGTCCATCATGGCAACACAGTCCAGGAGACAAAGCGATGAAACTCTTATCTGTGTCTTTTGAAAACAACTTCCTCAGACATTCCACAACTTCTCCTTCCCCCTCTTCACTCTCAAATCCAGCCTTAAAGGTACAAAACTTATTTCTGGATGTGGGAGAGAGTAATGGACTTCTGAACACCAAATCAATATGATTATGCAGAAGCCAATTTATTGTTTACATTTAGTCCTGATTATGTGCTCTAGAACTACTTCCCACGTGGTCACACATTAGTTGGTTGGAAAATCCCCTTGTCCACGCGTCTTGCTCGAGGCCCCCCAGGTATGCTGATTGGTCACCTGTCCAGGTCTTCACCACCCACCTTTATCTTAGGTCTTCTAATCTCAGCATCCTGTTTTTCACTCCCTTCTTCCTCATTTTAGCACAGTTTATGTTTCAGCAACCTTGAAGGGTCACAAAACAAGTTACAAAATATTCCCCAAAGCTGTCTCCCCTTTGGACCTGTTATAAACATGGTTCTAAACTAAGAAATAAAAGAGCCAAGCATGGGAAAGTACAGCAAAGTACAGAGAAAAGCATCTAAACAGCAAAATATGAACAACAATAACTAAATATAGTTTGGCTGGTGCACACAATCTGAACTGTGTCCTACACTTGTTCAGACATGTCCAAGGCCTGGACTTGTCCAATATTCCTACATCTGGACTACACAGACAAATGGGGATACAATTCAACAAAGTCACCCCAGGACATTCCCCCCCTTATCCCCGTATCCTCAACTCACTACCAAAATTCATATATATTCTAGCTCCTCAAACACATTATGCATACATACATATATGATTGTCCCGGTTTAAAGGGACAGTATTACCAGGAAAAGGGAATTCAGGAACTCGCAGGCACAAAAAAGGTATAGGTTGGGAATAACAGTTCTTTACTGAAACATTTATAAGACAAACAAAAACAGCATCAGCTATACGAAAGAAAAAAAAAAAGTGACAGAACAGAATGGAATTCAGTCCCAGTCCCTTTTTCAGTCACCGATGGCTCTCCGATGGACCAGGGTGGGCGGCTTCTTAGTCGCGGCTGCTGCAGGGGCAGGGGAGGGGGCCAGGTGGCCTCACCACCCCAGGTGGAAGAAAAGGGTGAGGAAGGAGCTCTGCTCACCGTGGGCGTCCCAGTTCCCAGTTGTTCAGAGGAAGCAGGAAGCTTTAGCAGTCCAAATCCAAGAAGCCTGATCCCAACAGGAGAAAAAGAACCTCTCTCCTCGAGTTCGGCCGGCGAGTTGTAGAGTTCTCCTACCCCCAGTGTCCTCTTACTTGCAGAAAACAAAAGCAGGACTCCACCTTTCCCTAATGGGCCATCATTGCTTCAGCTAGTCCTTTGTCTCCAGCTCTTAACGGCTAATAGAAGAGCCATCCCAGCTAGCTTAACATAATAATGGGAAAAAATTTCTAAACCTCACCAACCCACAACAATGATATACAGCTGTGTACAGACAATAGCAGTAGCATTGAACAAACAGCGATATTTGCATATGGCTCTCACCCAACAGTCAGATCTCCCTGAGGTGCACATCGTGGTGTCCCATCTTTCTGCATTATCCACCATGTGCAACCTGGTCCCTGAGCAAAGACAGCCCCCCAAATGGGTTTGTCTGTACTCAAGGCAGAACTGATCCATACTGTCTTCCCTAACAAACCTCTGACATTCACCACTGGGACTTTGTCTCCATCTACTGTATGTAAGGACTCAGATTGGGCAGGGCCTGCTTGGTTGGTGGAGCCTCGGGTGTTAACTAACCAGGTGGCCTTTGCCAGATTTTGCTCCCAATTTTGGAAAGGTCCCCCACCCAATGCTTCCAAGGTGGTTTTTGACAGCCCATTGTACCTCTCCACTTTGCCTGCAGCTGCTGCATGGTAGGGGATATGGTACACCCACTCAATGCCAAGTTGCCTAGCCCAGGTGTTGATAAGGCTGTTCTTGAAATGAATCGTGTTGTCAGACTTAATTCTCTCAGGGTTACCATGCCTGCACAGGACTTGATTTTCCAGTCCCAGGATGGTGTTTCGGGAAGTGGCGTGGGGCACAGGGTAGGTCTCCAACCATCCGGTGGTGGCTTCCACCATGGTCAGCACATAGCGCTTGCCGTGGCGGGTCTGAGGCAGTGTGATGTAGTCAATCTGCCAGGTCTCCCCATATTTATATTCGGACCAACGCCCACCATACCAGAGGGGCTTCACCTGCTTGGCTTGTTTGATGGCAGCACACGTCTCACAGTCACTGATAAGCTAAGAAATACTGTCCATGATTAGATCCACCCTTCAGTCTCGTGCCCACTTATAGGTGGCATCTATGCTGTGATGACCTGCAATTCTCCCTTGTGTTGCCAATCTAAGTCTATCTTTGACATCTCTATCTTTGCAGCCTGGTCTACGTGCTTTGGTGTTCCTCATTAGCCCGACTCTTGGGGACATGGGCATCCACATGACGAACTTTCACAGGTAGCTTCTCTACTCGAATAGCAATGTCTTTCCACTCATCAGCAGCCCAGATTTGTTTTCCCCTATGTTGCCAGTTTGCCTTTTTCCACCTTTCCAGCCAACCCCACAGAACATTAGCTGCCATCCATGAATCAAGTGTAAAGATAGAGCTTTGGCCACTTGATCCACTTTCTCCTTCGGTAGCTTGTGCAGCCTGTCATGTGGGGCTCCATACGACTGCGTTCCATTTCCATTCATTCCATGAAGTGGCAGGAACCATCGGTGAAAAGAGCGTAGCATGTTTCTTCTGCTGGCAATTGGTTGTATGGTGGTGCCTTGGTTTAGTTAGATTTCCTAGCCAATGCATCAGTAAATGTTATAGTTTTGATTTCCTAATTTTAATATACTCATTTTCTGTTGTGAGATAGAATTAGGAGCAAAAGGAAGGCAGGCCTAAAACTTAAAAGGGTGTAAAGAGAAACTATATTAACGACACAAAGAAAATAATAAATTCAGAATAAAACCTTCAGACCACCCCTTCCTTCCCCCTCCCACACTTTCTTAACAACAACATACAGAAACACTTCAGTCAGTTACTGACTTAAATAACTTTTTTCAGTTCACTTTAGAGAGAGAGGTCTCCTCCTTGTTTCGGTATAGGGTTTTTTCCACAAGAAGAAAAAAAAAAATCAGTTCTTTTGTGGTTTCACTTTTCACTAACTCCTCTCATCTTCGCAGCTCTCCTAAACTGTGTTTATGAACAATGTTAAACTCATGGGGTATTTCCTTTTAAGAATTAACTGTTCAAAAGCAAAAATCTTCTTTACCGCTCTTCTTCTCTGTTCCCACTTTATCCCCAGGACAGAGATCTCCTTTTTTCCCTCAGGGCAAAGGATCTTCCGAACACTTCAACTCCCATGTCTTTTTCCACGCTTTATAGGAATTTTTAGTGTAGTAAAGTGCAACGTGAACTGATGCTAGGTCTGAGACAGAGACACAGAACTCTATGATCCATGTGACAAAAAGCACTTTATTGTTCTCAACTTCACCTGAAACATGCTTCTTAATGTTCCTGGGCAAACAGTTGCGATTGGTTGAAAGTTCAGGCTGCTCAGCTCTCTGACCAATAGCTCCTGCAGCCTAGGCTGGAACTCATTGGGTCAAATCCCTGTCTGGTTCCGAATCTGTCCTATCCCTGTTCCCTGGAGGCCTGTCTGCTTCTCCCATGTACGGCCGATTCAATTGCCCAGTGACAAGCCAGCTTGTACTGTGACCATTCCCTGTTTCTTTCTTATTAATTTGAAGAAAAAAATTTCAAAATGCAAATATGCAGCTTGTTATCTGTTATCTTACCTGCAAGCCCCTTTTGCATGCAAGATGACTTTGACAGCATAAATTAAATAAATTTGGCTTTCTTAGAAGGTTATGAGTTCCATGTATCTGAGCCTACAGTGCTTATGTTCAGGAGCAGTTGGGTAAATTTACTACCTTCTGGTTTCACATATTACAATTTAACTGCTTAAAAATAGAATGATAACTTGACTCTATAACCATAACACTTTAAACCTCTTCTTTTAAAAGTATAACTTAGTAAAACATTCAGCTTCAGAGCTGTGCAAAATTCCAACTTAGCAAAACAATTTGTAAACAGGAAAATATTTTGTAAACGAACAACTGTTATTTCAATATCCTACAGCTCTGTGAGGTAGGTGGGTAAATTGTTCCATTTATTGTTCTGCATCTTGCTCCCCCACGTCCCTCGAGGAGCTCTCAGCAGGACACTGTCTGTGGTTTTGTGCAGGATGAACACATCTGGCAGGCACCCAATGCGTACCTGTGTCTGTGGTTACACACGCGTACCCCTGTCCACAGGTTATGAGATTCCATGGACCGCGTCACTTATTGTATCGAGGTCTTGCACCATCACCTTGGGTTTGGGTAACTGTTCCTCACCAGATGACTGTAGAGACAGGAAGTGATTTAAGATTATTGGATTCTGAGAGTTTTCTATTACTCTCAAGTGATTTAATGTATAAGCAGCCTTTGCTATCCTGCTCTGTGGGGTTTCACCACACATCCCTCGCTTTTGTTTTCAAGTGTAATTTTTAAGTGCCGTGTGCTCTCTCCACAATGGCTTGTCCTGTTGCTATTTTTACAGTGCTAGGGCGGTGTGACACTCCCTAGAGTTGTAAGAAACATCTTGTTTTCTGTGAAATGTGTGCAGGACCATTATCAGTTTTGATGACATGGGGAATACCTAAAGCAGCAAAGGCAGATCGCCAATGTGTAGTGACACAGACCCTTTTCTCCTCTGTGAGCTGTAGCCCACGCTGCTGATAAGAATGTGTCAATTGAGACATGTGCATACATTAAACAGCCAAATTCAGGTATGTGTATTACATCAGTTTGCCGGATTTGCAAAGCACACAATCCACGAGGGTTTACCCCATCTGCAACGGTGCAGTGTGGTCCTGGTAGTCAGTGCAGGTGTTAACAATGTTACGAGCTTCTGTGTTTGACAGCTGAAACTGCCACTGCAAGGCTCAAACACCTTGGTGGAAGAGATCATGTCACATTCTTGCTTGTGGTAGCATATCTGGCTGTGGTGCTGTCCAGGCAGGAGCAGCTAGCTTATCTGCTCGAGCATTGCCTTCTGTGATGAAACCTGGTAAATTTCTGTGACTTCTAATGCGTCATACATAGTAAGGACAATTTCTGTCTTGTTAGAAGGCACAGAGTTTTAAGTAGCTTGAGCAGCTGTACATTTTCAACTTCCTTTAACAGTGCTTGGTCTAATCTTTGAGGGATATCGACTGCATATGCAGAATCCATTACCACATTTAGAGGCGTGTGAGGAAAATGTTGAAAAGCCATAGCTACAGCTTGAAGCTCTACTATTTGAGGTGATCCACTCGTATCCTTCTAGGGTTTGCCATTCACTTCCCTTTTCCATGTTACTATGGCTTTTCCTGTTCTCCCAGAGCCATTTGTGAACACTGTTTCACCCTTTAGGGGCGTGCGGGTACTGAGAGGTTTGAGAGAGAGTGCAGCCTCCCCACTTAACTTAAGCAGTCTGTGGCTTGGCAAATGATAAGAAATTGACCTGAGAAACCTTGCAAGGCACTTTGCAAGTCTGTGCTGTTTGCAAAACACCATTCAAATTGTTCTTGCGTCACAGGAATCATGATTTTTGAGGGGTCTCTAGCATTTAACTGTTAACACCTGTGATGACATTTAATAATTAACTGTGCTATTAACGCAAAGTCAATGGGAGCAGTCTTTTTGGGCTGGTGAGGCAAAAACATCCTTTCTAACACATGCAAAGGATCAGACCAGTGTGGATTCCACTGCCTGATAGTTCCAGTTGGATGAAACTCAACAATGATAACAAACACAGTGATACACACCACTGGGCATATCCGGTGGGTTTGTTTGTTATGGCTTGCTCTACTATCTCAAGAGCAACTTTTGCCTCTGGATTCAGTTTTCTAGGTGAAGTTAATTCTGGATAACCTTTTAAAATTTGAATAATGGTGCCAGTTGTGAATCAGTTAATCCTAAATACCGTCTGATCCAGTTGATAGAGCCCAAAAGTTTCTGTGCATCATTTAGGGTTTCAATTATAGTTGAAAATTGAATGGTTTGTGGCTGTATGGTCTGATCTAAAATTTTTAGTCCCAAGTATTTCCATGGTGCTTGCTGCTGCACCTTTTCAGGAGCTACTTGCAGCCCAAATTTTGTCAGTGCTTTTAATAAGCTTGGCTGAATTTCTCTAAGTTCTTTTTTTCGTTTGGGTTACTACTAAAGTCTCATCCATATAATGGTAGCATTATGCCTCTGGAAACTGGTCTCTCACTGATGAGAGTGCTTGAGCCACATACCATTGACAGATCTTTGGACTGTTTCTCATGTCCTGTGGGAGCACATGCCATTGATAACATTGTCCTGGTGCAACGTTATAAATGGAAGGCACTGTAAAAGCAAACTTTGGGGCATCATCTGGATGTAATGGAATGGTAAAAAAAACAGTCTTTCAAGTCCACAATCAGGATATCCCAAGAGGCAGGTATCATTGTGGGGGATGGCATACCTGATTGAAAGCAACCATGTTTTCCATAACAGCATTAATTTTTCTTAGGTCATGGAGTAACCTCCACTTTCCAGATTTCTTTTTTATGACAGTATTCCAAAGACTCATAGATGGTTCTATGTGCCCTTGAACCAGTTGTTCTTGAACCAGGGTTTTCAGGGCTTCTAATTTCTCTTCTGTTAAGGGGCCTCTATGGAACCACACTGAGTAAGTAGTGAGCCATTTCAAAGCAAATGTGAGATGCTGTTCGCCCTCTATTACAAGGGCCCCTGTCAAAAATCCGTCCCACCCGGACTCCCCATGCTGATAACACATCCCTTCCCCATACACTACTATATCCTGCAATCACGTATGGCTGAACTGTGGCTGTTTGTCCTTTATCACTTTGATCAGCACAGGATTATCGCTTAGATAACTTTGTGTGGTCCCTCCAATACCAGCAATAGCACTTTCTGAAAGTGTAGTAGGTCGAGATAAAGGCCATCTGTACGCAGCAGTGATAGTGACATCAGATCCTGTGTCAACTAAACCCTCGATCTCTATCTGTGAAGGCTTGGCATTGTGTAATAGGTCTGTCATTACCTATGATTTGAGTCCAAAATACCTCTGGGTGTCCTGTTGATCTGAAGCCTTGGTCCGCTCACTCCTTTGAATCTGTTTTGGGAACACAAGACTTAAAAAGCCTAAGTTGTGCAATACTAGTTTTTTCAGGGATGGTTACAGGTGGAGAAGGAGTGGATACCATCACATACATTTGTTCTGTAAAGTCGACATCTATTACACCAGGATGTACAAAAATACTTTGTAATGTAGTGCTAGGTCTTCCCAAAAGAAGGGCACTTAGTCTTTTCCCTATGGGCCCTTGGGCCTCGAGGGGGACTCTATGCACTTACAATGAGTTTATGGTTACTGTGGCTGAGGTGTAAACATCCAGGCCAGCTGATCCCCTTGTCCTTGCTGTGAGCTGGTCACAAAGGCTTGCGCCGGGGGTTGAGGAAGCACTTCTGTCTTCACACGTCCCTCCATTGCACTCAGCTTCTGGTTTCCCTGTTCCTTAAGAAGTTGACCATTGATACGATATCTGGATTTGCATACCTTAGTTTCATGTCTGGGTTTTCCATGTCGGTCACAGGGTGAATTAACATTACCCTGTCCTTGAGCCTTCTCTTGTGAGGCAGATTTCTTGGGACAGTTCGCTTTCATGTGGCCTTGCTGGTCACAATTGAAGCAATGCACTCTCAGCCTTACTGCAGCTGCTATAGAACTAGCTAACATATCCATGTCATGTGATGCAGTCCCAACCTTAGCACATGCATTAATCATTTCTTCTAAGGATGGATTTTATTTGGGCAATGCAATCATAATTTTTCTGCAGTTCTCATTTGCATTATCTGGTGCTAGTTTGAGCAATACATGATTCCTTGCATCATCATTAGCTATCTGTTTTTCCTTGGCATCCTGCAATTGCTCTATGAACTGCATGCATAGTTCACTGGGGCTTTATCTTATGTTTGTGTATCTCTGGGTTGGCACAGACGTGTTTGTGACCTTATTTAGGGCTAACATCCCTAATTTTTTTGCTTGGTTTAATATTGCAGAACTTAAACGTGCTTAGGTTTGTGGATCCACCATTGGAAATAATCCCATTAGCTGTGGGGCCCCTGCCCCAAAGCAGGGATCTTGCTGTGAGAGTCTTGAGTTTTTTAACTCTTGTGCTTCTGCATACGTTCTCCAGGCTGATTCAAGCATCATATACTGCACTGGAACACAGATTAATTTCACAATCTGTTTTATATCATAGGGTGTCAGTTCATTAACAGTCATGAATCTAAGCATATTTGTCACAGCAGGAGATCCTAACCCATGTTTAGCAGCTAGCTGGCATAATTCTGTGAGAGTTTGCCAATTAAATGGTACATATTTATCTGGGGCAGTTCCATTTCTTCTTATTACTGGGAATGCCATTATTGTTTCTCCCCTTTTCTACCAGTCCCCTTCTGTTAATGAAGATATAGGCTCCTGTTGGGGATTGGGTATTTTTTTTCCTTTTTCTCTTTGTGGAATTTTCCCCATTGTGATGCTAACAACTTGTTGGCTACACCCTAGCATGGATGGAGAAGGCGGAAAGGTAAAGGAAGTGGGGGGTAGCCGGGCTCCCTTTGCGCTCTTGCTCATTTGGCTCGGAGGAGAACGGTCACTGGAAAAACCCCGCTCTAGCACACCAGCACTGGGAGCTGCCTTTCCTCAGCTGGGGAACCCCGCAGCCCCCTGCTCGGACGCCCCTCCCATTTCCACCTCCACCTCCACCTCCAAGCATCCTCTTGGAGCAGCGGTACTGACACTGGCCTGAGATCTGTGAGCAGCGTCTCTCCTCCACCCTTCCTATTGGGGACACAGCCACCATCACCCCAGCGCCGCTCCAGCCACGCGGGATCACCGCACCTCCCCCTGCTACCGGGAGCTGGTCGGTGCTGCCTCCTGGCTGGGACGGTAATTACACTACAGGGGAAAGGTGTCCCCGACAGAGAGAACTGCTACTGGGCTCCTGTTCTGTTTGTTGGTAATTCCCTAGCTGTTGTTTTGTTTGCCTTGTTTTATATATACATATATGTATATATATCAGTAAAGAACTGTTATTTTTACCCACGTATCTGTACCTGAGAACCCCTGATTCCAAAATTATAATAATTTGGAGGGGGTGGGTCTGCACTCTCCATCTCAGGGAGGAGCTCCTGCCTTTATTTCAAATACCTGTCTTTCAAACCAGGAAAGCACCGCAGTTAGTTCAGCCCTCTCCAAATGACCAGATTCCAAAGCGTTTTGCTTTACCTTCATCCACAAGAGAGTCAGGTCCCAGGAAGAGGTGACCTCTGATCAGAACGCTGATGGGGTTGGAGCTGCTGTTTGGAGTGTAGTAGCAGCAGGGTGACTTGTATTCCCTTCCTGGGTGTCTTGAGTGTTTATCTGTGCAGTGGTTTCCTGGGGCTGCCCTGTTCTTGGCTTCTGATGTGAAGAAGCTGTGGGTGCTGTGGTCACAGCAGGACCAGGGCTGATGCTCGGAGCAGGAATGGTTTTTGGAGTGTTGATGTTGATATTACTTGATTCCGATGAGGGTTTGTCTCCTGTCACTCCTAGTATGATGTCATCATGGCGTGCCCTTTCTTGGCAGTCCGCAGGGGTTTCCATGGCCACTCGGAGCAGAGGCACACCTTCTTTCCCGGGAGAAGACAGGCCCTGCAAAGGCTGGACTGGGGTCGGGACCGCTCCCCCGGGAGGCATCACTACCTGGGGCGGGGGCACATCCCCTTGGGCTGGCGCAGGGCTGGGACACTGCCTGCCTGAGGCTGGCCCGAGGCTGGGGTACCACCCTCCAAGGCTGGGTCGAAGGAGAGGGTGCCGCCCACCAGGGCATGGCCGGAGTAGCGTGGCCATTGGCTGTGCGGTCACCACCATCTTCTGGGCTTTCTTTGTTCTCTTTTCTCCCCCTGCCCATCTCTTTGGGATGGCACAGGGCGCTCTGCTGGCTCTTTATTTTCGGCTGCTGAGGGTTTACTGGTTTGTCAGGTTGCTCCAACAGCGGCAGGCTGTTTACCAGTCGCTGGGATTGGCTCCATCGTTCTCCTGCACGCCGGATTAACCCTTTCAGCACTGCAGCCTGTTGGAGCCACTTCGCACTGAGACGGTGTTTTTTTCTCTGTGCTGACACCCATAGGGGATGAGCTGTGTTTCTCCATGCTTCCCTTTGTCTGCGTTTAGCTACCACCCTCCTTGTTACTCTGCACTTCAGATTTTATCTGTTTTATCAATTTTAGAATAATCCTCCAAGGTTTTACCACCTTGACTGCCTCTGGATCGTTTTTTAAAACTCCATCTATGATTTGTTCTCCAATTTTATTCCAATTTCTCTAGTTGGTTCTACCCCTTTTCCTTCTGTCCATAATATTAAATCAAAAAGAGATTCTTCTTCATTACCCATCTCCCATTCTTCCAGAAATTTGGACCATGCCTAAATGACCGAGTGTCTCTCTGTGGAAAAGATTCCTCCCATGTTTTTCTTGGTTCATGGCCAAAGTTTTCTTCCCATCTCTTGGATGTCCCTGACTCTGGGCCAGTTGTTTCCGGCCTCTTTTTCTGGTGGGCATTTCTCCCTAGCTCGTGGCTAGAAGTTCCCCGCTGTCTCTTTCTCTGGATGGGTTTTGTCTCCCCCTGCTTTTTGCAGGTATGGCTAATGTCGAATCACATCGGCTGGTCACCAGCTGTAACGTTGACAGTACCGGGTCCAAAACAGAGACACGGCACTCTATGATCCATGTGACAAAAAGTCCTTTATTGTTTTCAACTACACCTTGAATACAGATCTTAATGTTCCTTGGCAAGCAGTTATGATTGGTTGAAAGTTCTGGCTGCTCAGCTCTCTGACCAAGCTCCTGCAGCTGAGGATGGGACTCATTGGGTCAAATCCCTGTCTGGTTCTGAATCTGTCCTATCCCTGTTCCCTGGAGGCCTGTCTATTAGACCAGGCTACTTCTCATGTTTTGACCAGCAACAAGTCAGGTTGTACTGTGACATCAAAGGTCTTTGCCAACCTAAATTCTGTGATTCAGTGACTCAGTGGAGCAGCAGTGGAATATGGGTGCAGAAATAGTGGAACAGGCCCAGCAGCTGCTCTGGGAGCAGCAGGAGATGCTGAACGAAACGGCAGCAGAGCAGGAACAGAGCTGTGCTGGAGATGCTGAATCTGTGGGACGGAGAGTGGCTGTGAGCGCTGTGTCCTGCAGGAGCCAGCCCTGCACACCAGAGCGATGCCCCTCAGGCTGACCCAGAGCTGAGGCAGCGCAGGAATTGCTGCTGGGCCATGGGAAGTGCAGATCGAGTACCTTTAATGGTGACTTGGGGGTTTGGATCCTGGTCACTGCAGCCACATTTTGTGTGCCAGGACCCTTCCAGTTCTTCTGAAGTCATGAACTCAGGACAATCTCGGAACAAAAGCATTCAAACTGCCTTCTCTACTGCAGGGAAACACGTCTTTGTAGAGGTTTAATGATTACTGATTTAGGAACCAAACTGGGTCAATTATTGGCCTGTGGTTTGTTCTAATCCAGGAACAATTTCCAAAGTACTGCGATTTGATGTTAAAAACAAGCAATGTGCCTCATCATCTGGATATTGCACAAGGAGTACAGAGTTATTTGTGGTTGTTGTTATCACGTTTTGTCTTCTTTTTTCCCCTATACCAAAGTCAGGATTAAAAGCTTGAGGGAAAGTATTTAATGTTTGGATTCAGATGTTTATTAATTCTTATCTATATTACAGTGAGTGCTACAGCACTTGTAGCTAACAAGCTAAAAATGGTGATGTATCTTTGTTGTTACAAGGTCTTTTAAGGGCTAGCTGTCTAATTGGGAATGAGCACCTAATTATTTTGACTTTTAACCCAATACCCAATCACTGTGACTTGCAATGTGGAATTTCCTATCCAATTGAACAAGATCCCACCTAGACCCATGAAGAAGTAAAGAAACCTCTGCCCTAAAACCTCCATCTTGCCTTCTACATATTCCCAAATTCCAAATTTTCCGCCATATGATATTACACACTTCTATTCAAACTGCACACCCATGGTCCCAGTTCTATCCAATTTTGGAAGCCCTCTCCACGGCCTCAGGTCAAAAGCAGTATTTTCTTGTGGGTCAGTGCCTGTCAGCACAGAAAGTCTAAAACTCGTTATATAGGGCTCCAACAGTTATAAACAAGAAAACAACTGGAGTTCTTTCCCCAATTTTACTCTTTCTTCCCCTCTCTGGGATTAAGCCTCCACCACTCCCTACAGGTCTGCTGTCCATTGTCTGCTCCTCTGGAGTTGGGATGTGACAAGTGAGCAGGGGGAAGAGGGGGGACAAAGGACCACTCAAAGTGCAGACTCTTTTTTCGTAGCCTGTGAATTTCCAGTATTTAGAAATTATCATGTTTTAAACTCTCTGACCAAATCCCACATTTCTCAATTTTGGTCTGGCAGAAAACCTTCCTTTGGCCCTGTTTAACCCCTGGAAACACCTCATGGCACATTTTACTGTTTTGTTGGTTTTACTAAGACATGACAAGAAAATCATGACAAAGGGAAGGCATGAATGAGAGGGAAGAAACAATTCCTTTCTTCTGTCTTCTTTGTGGAAAGTCTCCTCCAGAGGTTGTGCTGCACCCAGAGACTTCCCAGGCCAAGGGCTGAGGGAAGACATTGAGCTGAGGCAGCAGAGGCATCTCCTCCCTGGTTTGTAGCCCTGGGGATGGGAGGGGACACAGGGGGCCCCTCGCACCCCACAACCCCCTGGAATGGGGGATTCCTCGTGCCTCTGCCAGGTGCTCGTTATCCATCCCTGGCCTGCATACTCCTGGTCTGAGCTCCCTCCCATGGTCATTCCTGGAGGAGGAAGGAGCACAGTGCCAGTGGGGAGGTGCCAGTGGGGTCAGAGATGTGTGGAGGTGACAGTGAAAGAGTGATGAGATGGACAGATGGACACAGAAAAAAGATAACACCTCTGGGGAAAACCATTTGGAGATTTGGGGTTTTTTTGCTTGTGAAATGAACATGGAAACACACATGGACACAGAGTGTAGCTCTGCTCAAAGGGTTTATTGTTTGTTCAGGGGAAATGGCCCAGGGCTGAAAGGGGTCAGGGGGTTCCTCCAGGGATGATCATCTCCTCATTCCACCAGAGGGGATCAGGACGAAACTTGCAATCCTAAAAATCAAACCCCAGAAGGTGACCTCTGGTGCCCACTGGGATATGAGAGGGGCCGTGTCCCCACCCCTCTCCCTGCAGGCACAGCTCACCTAGGCACCCAGAGAGGCAGCCAGGCGCTTCTGTCGCAGAACAGCCTCCAGCCTTTCAACAACTGGGGGCTGGGGACAAACACAGCGTTAGAGACACACTGGGGGCACTGGGCTGCACTGGGAGGTGGGGGAAAGCACGGGGGGCTTGGGGAAGGGGTCTGTGGGGAGTAGTGGGGTGCAGGAGCTGCTGTGCCCCTGCCCAGAAGCACTGGGGACCTGGCCAAGAGGCACAGCTGGGGCAGGGGCTGTGTCCTGGGACATCCAGGAGGGTGCTGAAGGGACAGGGATGGGAATGGAATGGGGATCAGGGAAAGGGGAGGATCTGTAGGGCAGGGGAGTTGTCTGGTGGGTCAGTAGGGGTGCACTGGGCTGTGCTGGGACACACTGGGATGCTCTGGGGTGTGGTGGCCGTACAAGGGGAGGGTCTGGCACTGGCAGAACTCGTGGTACCCACCAGAGGCGTCTCCAGGATGGCGACATTGTCTAAATCAATCTGCAGAGAGAACAGGAGACCTCGCTGGGCACTGACATGACCCAGTGCCAGTGAGAGATGGGGGGACACAACTGCCCCCCAAATTCCCTGAGGGGATGCCCTCCTATCCCAGCACCACACTCACCTCCCGCAGATCATCCTGGGTTCCTTCCAGCAGTGCCTGGGAAAGGAGAGCAAAGGTTTGGTCAGGATGGGACCTTGTGGGGCTGTGGGGGGACAGGAGTGCAGGGAACAGGGCGGGCATAATGGGGTGGGAACTCAGGGCCTCCAAGGAGATGTGTTTAGGGTGGGGGGAGACCCAAAGACACTGAACTGGGATCAGTGGAGGGCCCAAGGGACTGGACTGGGGGCGTGGAAGGGGCTTGGTGTGAGGTACAGGAAAGGAGAAAGGAATTGCAGGGCAGGGACATGGGAGTGCAAGGGAGGGACTGGGTGGGGACAGAAGAATGAGGATGGGTGGGGACAAAAGCTACAGGACCCAGAGAGGATTTGGGCGGGGGTGAGTCAGGAAATTGTTGAAGGGGACCCTGCTGCAGTATCTAGGAAGAAAGACAAAGGATTGAAGGGGGACACAGAAGCAAAGGCCTCAGGAATGGTCAGTGGGAGGTGTTTGAAAATGCTGGAGAGCACACAGAGGAGGGAGAAGGGAGGGAATTTCTAAAGGGTCCAAAAGGATGGGATGGGATGGGATGGGATGGGATGGGATGGGATGGGATGGGATGGGATGGGATGGGATGGGATGGGATGGGATGGGATGGGATGGGATGGGATGGGATGGGATGGGATGGGATGGGATGGGATGGGATGGGATGGGATGGGATGGGATGGGATGGGATGGGATGGGATGGGATGGGATGGGATGGGATGGGATGGGATGGGATGGGATGGGATGGGATGGGATGGGATGGGATGGGATGGGATGGGATGGGATGGGATGGGATGGGATGGGATGGGATGGGATGGGATGGGATGGGATGGGATGGGATGGGATGGGATGGGATGGGATGGGATGGGATGGGATGGGATGGGATGGGATGGGATGGGATGGGATGGGATGGGATGGGATGGGATGGGATGGGATGGGATGGGATGGGATGGGATGGGATGGGATGGGATGGGATGGGATGGGATGGGATGGGATGGGATGGGATGGGATGGGATGGGATGGGATGGGACAAAGAGCAGGGTATGAAGACAGCATTTGGCTGGCACCTCACCTCATTCTGTGCCGGGAGGTACAGCAGGATGGAGAAGAGCAGGGCCACGCTGAGCACAGCCACCTTCATCTTCCTCTCGCTCTGGGCAGCACTGGCTGAGGCTGCAGCAGGGCAGCAGCACCTTTATCCCTGCTGGGACTCCTCCCTGAGCCCTCCCTGACAGCCCCCAGGCCAAAGCCCGGCTTGGCACAGCCCCCAGGCCTGGCCACAAGCCCAGCCCTGGCACAGAGTCCATCCCAGCTGTGGCACGGATCCAGCCCCTCTGCCCACATCCCTGCAGCTTCCTGCACGGGGCAGCTGCCCCTGGAGGGGACTGGGCACCCGGGGGGCCAAGGGGTGCAGGCAGGGATCCAAAGGGAGCCAGGGACCCTGTGGGGACAGCCCCCACTCCAATATAATCCATCCTCCAGCCCCCAGCACCACATTTCCCATCTCCCAGTGTCCCTCCCCTCCAAGGGTTTTTCCTTCAACACATCCCAGAGCTGACCCCAACTACTCAGCCAGTGGCTCTGAGCAGAATCTGCTCCCCCTCCTGCCCCACAGGGAAACAGGAGATGGACTGACCCCTCTTCTTGGGGCAATGAGATTCCGGAATCTCAGAAAACTGGGACATGATAGGATAGGGGTGTCATGAACCTGGTGTTATAAATGAGAAACAAAAGTCTCAATTTTTAGCAAAATTTAGATTGCTTTATTTTATATAGACAGAGCAAAGCAGCACTGGGGGAGGCATGAGGGGTCACTGCCCACTCCACGCTCCATTGAGTCTTGGTTTGCAGCTTCTTCTTATAGTTTGGCAAACAACAATTTTTGTATTCTTACTGTCATAATTTTGCCAGGCAAGCAGTGGTGGCTGAAATAAACATCCATGTAGAAGTCTCTGGGAGTCAGTCTCATAGGTAAGCATCTGGTCTTGGTAGATAAAACCAGCAGAAATCAGGAAGTTCTGGTCTTCGTAGATAGGCAGTCATTGATAAAACAAAGGCAGGAAGTCTGATTTTGCAAAATCTATCAGACTATTGGAAAGTCTGATTTTACTGATTGGTAGTAGATACAAATTATTTAGAAACATAATATTCATAACAGGGGATTTAAAACTGAATGATTTAATCACATTTTTCCTCTATCAAGTGTCACTTCAGACCCTAGTATTTTGGTTTATACAAACCTCAATACTTTTATGATTAACACAAATCTTTTATCAATTATCACATTAGGAAATAACCAGGTGATTTGGATCTCCAGGCACTGGAGACACTGGGCAGCACTGGGAAATGTTGATCACCTGAAGACAAGGCTGAAGCTTGGGGAATTGCTCAGGTGTGTCACTTCACACCTCCACACCACCCCATTATTTCGCTTGCCCTGCATGGCCCAAACCGGTCCCATCTTCAGCCCCAGGATGGAGTCCAGGTGGGAATATCCCCTGTCCTGGGGCTGACCCTCATCCTGTCACACCTGCAGCCACTGAGCCCTCCCAGAACACCTGGGTCCTGCTCTGCACAGCTGCCCCACAGTGAGGAGTGCCAGGTGTAAATGTGGTAACTGCACTAATTAGTGGCTTGTCCTTATTTTCTTCTGTCTTCACTCAGAGTCAGGATTAAAAACATGAAAGGGACAAATTCTTGTGTTCAGGCTTGGTCGTTTCATAAATCTTATTTAAAGTACAGAAAGCTCTGCAACACTTCTAGCCACCAGCTACAAGTGAGCAAAATGGAGCTGAATCGAGCTAGTTACAAGGTCTTTCAGAGCTAAACAGCCCAATAAAGAGCTAACACCTATATTCTTTATACATTTGACCCAATAACCAAACTCCCGTGACCTACAGCAAACACTAACTGTCCAACCATAAACTACTACCTGAAATAATGAAGAAGAGGGAAGAAGAAGACAGAAAGAGACACCACTCAAAATCCTCCATCTAGTCCCATATCTGTTACTATATCCTAAAATGATCAAATTCCAAACCCTTCACCATGTGAAATCACACACTTTTATTTTAACTACACACCTGCAACTCCAACTCCATAACTCAGTTTTGGAAACCTTCTCCAAGGCCTCAGGTCAAATCAGTGTTCTCCTGGGGGTCAGTGCCAGAAAGCACAGAAAGATCAAACTCCCAGGTTCAGTGTTCCTTAACCAGGGACCCCATCCCCAACAAGGCTCCCATTCCAGCACTGTCCCTCACTGGGACTCACCCACAGCTCCCCAGGGCCCTTGTCCCCACACAGGGTCTTTGCAATGCCCTGAAACAAGGCCTGCACTGGCCCAGAGCAGGATGTGCCCATCCCCAGGGATATAGAGAGGGGGTGTTTGTCCCCAGGCAGCCACTGGGATCTAATTGGGCAAACAGAGGTGCCCAGTCAGGGGAGGGATGTTGGTCCTCTGCCAGCATCTCTGATAAGCCCTGTTTGCCCAGAGCCTGAGGCACCAGGAAGACATTCTGACATCTTGGGCATCCAAGAACTGAAAATGCCCTGAGAAGTGGTTCCTGAGAGCTCTCCATGGCTGTGATTCCTGTTTGACATTCTGGGATATTAGTGAAGCTTTGTTGTTTGCCAGGAGGTGCCTTGGAGTCCTGAAAGGTCACAATGGGGTCTCCCCACAGCCTTTTTTTTTCCCAGGCTGAACAGCCCCAGCTCTCCCTGCCCATCTCTGTTCCAGAGGTGCTCTGGCCCTCGGGGTGTCCTGGTGTCCTCCTCTGGAACAGCTCCATGAGTTCTGTCTTTCCTGTGCTGAGAACCCTCTTGCAAATTGTTTATCCAGAAGACACCGTCAATAGGAGAGGGGAAACTCATTCGTCCTGAAAGGCTGGCACAGTGTAGGGACGGTTCCTGGAGGGCTGAGACAGCCCCAGGGAGGAAAGGACATTCCCATGGGGTTCCCTGGAAATGGGGGCTCACTCCACCCGCACTGGGAGCCTCTGTGTGTGTCCAGATCATTGCCCCCAGGCTGTTGGCACACGGTCAGTGGCCATCCAATGCCATCCCCCTGACTGGCACTGATCTCCAACACAGCCTGGAGCTGTCCATGGCCAAAGTTCCACAATTAGGACGCTGCAGACACTTCCTGAATTCCTCTCCAAGGTGATGAGGAACTCGGGTGATTCGGAACATTGGTCAGCACAGCAATGACATCACAGCACTTGTCCATCTGCCAAGAATCCCCCATGGGGACACTCTGCTCTCTCATCCATGGGGCACAAAGCTACAAAACTCCAGGGGAAAATCTTCTCCTGTTGGCAATGTGGCTTCTTGGACAAGTTCCAGAGCAAACAGTCAAGGCAGTGGCCTGACAGGTTTTCCCAGCTGGCCCACAAGACATCTCTGATGGATCCACAAGAAAGACAAAGCAGAACCATT
Organism: Catharus ustulatus; assembly: GCF_009819885.2. Taxonomy (NCBI): domain Eukaryota; kingdom Metazoa; phylum Chordata; class Aves; order Passeriformes; family Turdidae; genus Catharus; species Catharus ustulatus. The sequence goes on from NW_024879540.1 coordinate 60,039, forward strand.
CACTAATTTCCTGGAATGTCAATCAGGAATCACAGCCATGGACAGCTCTCTGAAACCTCTTCTCAGGGGATTTTCACTTCTTGGATGCCCAAGATGTCAGAATGTCTTCCTGGTGCCTCAGGCTCTGGGCAAACAGGGCTTATCAGAGATGCTGGCAGGGGACCAACATCCCTCCCCTGACTGGACACCTCTGTTTGCCCAATTAGATCCCAGTGACTGCCTGGGGACAAACACCCCCTCACTATATCCCTGGGGATGGGCACATCCTGCTCTGGGCCAGTGCTGGCCTTGGTTCAGGGCATTGCAGAGACCCTGTGTGGGGACAAGGGCCCTGGGGAGCTGTGGGTGAGTCCCAGTGAAGGACAGTGCTGGAATGGGAGCATTGTTGGGGATGGGGTCCATGAAACACCCATGTGAAGCTGGGCAGGACCCAGGTGGTCTGGGAGGGTTTATTGGCTGCAGGTGTGACAGGATGAGGATCAGCCCCAAGACAGGGGATATTCCCATTCCTGCAGGTGAAGATGACACCAGTTTGGGCAATGCAGGGCAAGGGAAATAATGGGGTGGTGTGGATGTGGGAAGTGTCACAGCTGAGCAATTTCCCAAGCTTCAGCCTTGTCTTCAGGCAATCATCATTTCCCAGTGCTGCCCAGTGTGACTGGAGATCCAAATCACCTGGCTATTTCCTAGGTTCATGACACTGCTGTCCTATCACATCCCAGTTTTCTGAGATTCTGGAATCTCATTGTCCCAAGAAGAGGGGTCAGTGCATTTCCTGTTTACCCATGGAGCAGGAGGAGGGGCAGTGACGATTCTGCTCAGAGCCGCTGGGTGAATGGAAGGGGTCAGCTCTGGGATGTGTTGAAGGAAAAGCCCTTGAAAGGGAGGGATACTGGGAGATGGGGGACGTGGCACTGGGGGCTATTGGAGGATGGATTGTGTTGGAGTGAGGGCTGTCCCCACAGGGTCCCTGGCTCCCTTTGGATCCCTGCCTGCACCCCTTGGCCCCCCGGGTGCCCAGTCCCCTCCAGGGGCAGCTGCCCCGTGCAGGAAGCTGCAGGGATGTGGGCAGGGGGGTGGATCCGTGCCACAGCTGGGATGGACTCTGTGCCAGGGCTGGGCTTGTGGCCAGGCCTGGGGGCTGTGCCAAGCTGGGCTTTGGCCTGGGGGCTGTCAGGGAGGGCTCAGGGAGGAGTCCCAGCAGGGATAAAGGTGCTGCTGCCCTGCTGCAGCCTCAGCCAGCGCTGCCCAGAGCGAGAGGAAGATGAAGGTGGCTGTGCTCAGCGTGGCCCTGCTCTTCTCCATCCTGCTGTGCCTTCCAGCACAGAATGAGGTGAGGCACCAGCCAAAGGCTGTCTGCATACCCTGCTCTTTGTCACCACCAATCCCATCCCATCCCATCCCATCCCATCCCATCCCATCCCATCCTGTCCCATCCCATCCCATCCCACCCTTTGAATCCATTCAGAAATTCCCTCCCTGTTCACTTCTCTGTGTCCTGTGCATGCTCCCCAAACACCTCCCACTGACCATTCCCGAGGGCTTTACCTCTGTGTCCCCTTTCAATCCTTTGCCTTTCTTCCTGCACTCCTCGCCACTGCAGCAGGGTCCCTTCAACAATTCCCTGACTCACCCCCACTCCCCAAATCCTCTCTGGGTCCTGTAGCTTTTGTCCCAACCCATCCTCATTCTTCTGTCCCCACCCATACCCTCCCTTGCACTCCCATGTCCTTGCCCTGCAATTCCTTTCTCCTTTCCTCTACCTCACACCAAGCCCCTTCTACTTTGGGTCTTTGGGTCTCCCCCCACCCTAAACACATCTCCTTGGAGGCCCTGGGTTCCCATCCCATTGTTCCTACCCTGCTCCCTGCGCTCGTGTCCCCCCACAGCTCCACAAGCTCCCATCCTGACCAAACCTTTGCTCTCCTTTCCCAGGCGCTGCTGGAAGGAACCCAGGATGATCTGCAGGAGGTGAGTGGGGTGCTGGGATTGGAGGGCATCCCCTCAGGGAATTTGGGGGGCAGTTGTGTCCCCCCATCTCTCACTGGCACTGGGCCATGTCAGTGCCCAGTGAGGTCTCCTGTTCTCTCTGCAGATTGATTTAGACAATGTCGCCATCCTGGAGACACCTCTGGTGGGTACCACGAGTTCTGCCAGTGCCAGACCCTCCCCTTGATTGGCCACCACACTCCAGAGCATCCCAGTGTGTCCCAGCACAGCCCAGTGCACCCCTACTGACCCCCCAGACAACTCCCCTGCCCTACAGATCCTCCCCTTTCCCTGACCCCCATTCCATTACCATCCCTGTACCCCAGCACTGCCTGGATGTCCCAGGACACAGCCCCTGCCCCAGCTGTGCCTCTTGGCCATGTCCCCAGTGCTTCTGGACAGGAGCACAGCAGCTCCTGCACCCCACTACTCCCCACAGACCCCTTCCCCAAGCCCCCCGTGCTTTCCCCCACCTCCCAGTGCAGCCCAGTGCCCCCAGTGTGTCTCTAACGCTGTGTTTGTCCCCAGCCCCCAGTTGTTGAAAGGCTGGAGGCTGTTCTGCGACAGAAGCGCCTGGCTGCCTCTCTGGGTGCCTAGGTGAGCTGTGCCTGCAGGGAGAGGGGTGGGGACACGGCCCCTCTCATATCCCAGTGGGCACCAGAGGTCACCTTCTGGGGTTTGATTTTTAGGATTGCAAGTTGTGGGGACTGCAGTGTCCTGATCCCCTCTGGTGGCATGAGGAGATGATCATCCCTGGAGGAACCCCCTGACCCCTTTGGGCCCTGGGCCGTTTCCCCTGAATAATCAATAAACCCTTTGAGCAGAGCTACACTCTGTGTCCATGTGTGTTTCCATGTTCATTTCCCCCAAATCTCCAAGAGGTTTCCCCCAGAGGCGTTGTCTTGTCCCTGTGTCCATCTGCCCATCTCATCACTCTGTCACTGTCACCTCCACACATCTCTGACCCCACTGGCACCTCCCAGCTTGGCACTGAGCTTCTCCCTCCTCCAGGAATGACCATGGGAGGGAGCTCAGACCAGGAGTATCCAGGCCAGGGATGGATAACGAGCACCTGGTAGAGGCACGAGGAATCCCCCATTCCAGGGGGTTGTGGGGTGCGAGGGGGGCCCCTGTGTCCCCTCTCATCCCCAGGGCCACAAACCAGGGAGGAGATGCCTCTGCTGCCTCAGCTCAATATCTTCCCTCAGCCCTTGGCCTGGGAAGTCTCTGGGTGCAGCACAACCTCTGGAGGAGACTTCCCAGAAGGAAGACAAAAGAAAGGAATTGTTTCTTCCCTCTCATTCATTCCTATCTCTTGTCATGATTTTCTTGTCACATCTTAGCAAAACCAACAACAAATTAAAATGTGGAATGAGGTGTTTCTGAGGGTTAAACAGGGCCAAAGGAAGGTTTTCTGCCAGAGCAAAATTGAGAAATGTGGGATTTGGTCACAGATTTTAAAACATGATAATTTCTAATTACTGGAAATCCAGAGGCTACAAAAGAAGGGTTTGTCTTCGTATGGTCCTTTATCCTCCTTCTTCCCACTGCTTATTTGTCACATCCCAACTCCAGAGAAGCAGATTATGGACAGCAGACCTATAGGGAGTGGTGGAGACTTAATCCCAGAGAGGGGAAGAAAGAGAAAATTGGGAAAAGAACTCCAGTTGTTTTCTTGATCATAACTGTTGGAACCCTGTATCCTGAGAGTTTTAGACTTTCTGTGCTGACAGGCACTGACCCACAAGAAAATACTGCTTTTGACCTGAGGCCGTGGAGAGGGCTTCCAAAATTGGATAGAACTGGGATCATGGGTGTGCAGTTTGAAATAGATGTGTGTAATATCATATGGTGGAAAATTTGGAATTTGGGAATATGTAGAAGGCAAGATGGAGGTTTTAGGGCAGAGGTTTCTTTACTTCTTCATGGGTCTAGGTGGGATCTTGTTCAATTGGATAGGAAATTCCACATTGCAAGTCACAGTGATTGGGTATTGGGTTAAAAGTCAAAATAATTAGGTGCTCATTCCCAATTAGACAGCTAGCCCTTAAAAGACCTTGTAACAACAAAGATACATCACCATTTTTAGCTTGTTAGCTACAAGTGCTGTAGCACTCACTGTAATATAGATAAGAATTAATAAACATCTGAATCCAAACATTAAATACCGTCTCTCAAGCTTTTAATCCTGGCTCTGGCAGAGGAGAAAAAAGAAGACAAAACGTGATAATAACAACCACAAATAGCTCTGTACTCGTTGTGCAATATCCAGATGATGAGGCACATTGCTTGTTTTTAACATCAAATCGCAGTACTTTGGAAATTGTTCCTGGATTAGAACAAACCACAGGCCAATAATTGACCCAGTTTGGTTCCTAAATCAGTAATCATTAAACCTCTCCAAAGATGTGTTTCCCTGCAGTAGAGAAGGCAGTTTGAATGCTTTTGTTCCGAGATTGTCCTGAGTTCATGACTTCAGAAGAACTGGAAGGGTCCTGGCACACAAAATGTGGCTGCAGTGACCAGGATCAAACCTCCCAAGTAACCATTAAAGGCACTCGATACGCACCTCCCACAACCTAGCAGTAATTCCTCCACTGCCCCAACTCTGGATCAGCCTGAGGGGCATCGCTCTGGTGTGCAGGGCTGGCTCCTGCAGGACACAGCCCTTGGAGCCGCTCTGTGTCCCAAAGATTCAGCATCTCTGTCACCACTCCATTCCCGCTCTGCCGCCGTTCCATTCGTCATCTCCTGCTGCTCCCAGAGCAGCTGCCAGGCCTGTTCCACTATTTTTGCACCCATGTTCTGCTGCTGCTCCACCGAATCACAGAATCACAGAATTTAGGTTGGCAAAGACCTTTGAGATCATCCAGACCAACCGATGACCCAACACCACCTTGTCACCAGGCCATGGCACTGAGTGCCACATCCAGTCTTTCCTTAAACACCTCCAGGAATGGTGACTGTTGGAACCCAGAAACCTGGGAGTTTTGAGCCTTCTGTGCTTTCTGACACTGAATCCCAGGAGAACACTGCTTTTGACTTGAGGCCTTGGAAAAGGCTTCCAAATTTGAGCAATAACGTTGGGACTCATGGGTGTATTCTTGCAATAAAAGTGTGTGATTTCACATAGTGAGGGGTTTTGAATTAGGGATTTTTAAAATATATAGGAATAAGTACGGAACAAGATGGAAGATTTTCGGTTTTGTCTCTTTCTGTCTTCTTTCTTCTTCTTCATAGTTTCAGATAGTAGTTTTTGGTTGGACAGTTAATGCTGCACTGTGTGTCACAGAAGTTTGGTTATTGGGTCAAAAGTATAAATAATATAGGTATTTTTAGCTCTTTATTGGACTGTTGAACTTTAAAAGACCTTGCAACTAGCTCGATTCATCTCCATTTTGCTCACTTTTAGCTGCCAGCTAGAAGTGTTGCAGAACTGTCTGCACTTTAGGTAAAATTTAATAAGCAAGTCTGAACGTGAGAAAATTCATCTCCATGTTTTTAATTCTGACCCTGTGTGAAGACCAAAGGAAATGAAGACAAATCACTAATTACGTGGTGCAGTTACCCCACTGACAAGTGCCTCCATCACTTCCCTTGGCAGCCCATTCCAGTGCCCTATCACCCTCTGTGTGAATAAACTCTTTCTAATGTCCAGTCTAAACCTTCCTTAGGTGCAGCTTAAGGCTGTGTCCCCTTGTCCTGTCCCTGTTCCCTGGAAGAAGAGCCCGACCCCACCTGGCTGCACCCTCCTGTCAGGGAGTTTTAGAGAGTGATGAGATCTCTCCTGAGCCTCCTCTTCTCCAGGATAAATATTCCAAACTCCCTCAGCTGCTCCTCACAGCACTTGTGTTCCACAGCTTCTCCCCTGTTATTCCACAGCCTCTGCTCCTGTTCCAGTGCGGCTGCAACCCCTCCAGTGGCGCTGTTCCCACTCCAGTGCTGCTCATCTGTGACACTGTAGGGCCTCTGGAATTGTGGGGACATTGTGACACTGAGGGAACACAGGGAACCAGGGGGCCACTGTGACACTGAGGGGACACAGGGAACCATGGGAACATTGTGACACTGAGGGGACACATAGAACCCTGGGGACACTGTGATACTCCAGAGTCTTGTGGAATCCAGAGGCCCCTGTGGCTCTGCGGGACCTCATGGAACCAAGAATTCATTGTGACATTTGGGGGCTTCAGGGAAAGAAAGGGACTGTGTGACACTGTGGAGTCTTGCGAAACCAAGAACCCATTGTGACGCTCTGGAGCTTCAGGGAAGGAAAGGGATTCTGTGACACTCTGGGGCCATGTGGAATCCAGAGACCCCTATAGTTCTGCAGGGCCTTTTGGAACCAAGGGGCCCTTGTGATCCCTCAGGGCCTTGTGGTGTCCAGAGATCATTGTGACATTGTGAGGCCTTCTAGAAGGGAGGATCCGTTTTGACCTTACAGGGCAAACATTGAACCAAGTGGACCCTGTGACAACACAGGACCTCACAACAGAAAGGGGGGGACCCTGTGTGCTGGTTTTGCACATTTGACATTTGGTGAGGAGGGAAGAAGCCACCCACAGAAATTATTTATTTTGAGAACAGCTTCTAAGAGCTTCCTCTGTAACAAAAACCAATCAGTGATTAGTTTTGAGAACTGACAACCTGTTAAACCACTGAAAAAGCTGTGCGGCCAGAGCGACCACACTGTTCTGGCTGGGCCCCTTGAAAATCCTGGCACAGCCCCCCAGAAATCTCCACTGTAACAGCTCTGGCTGCTGCCCAGAAGGGATCACATCTGCAGACCTTGCGTGAGATATTAACTCTTTCACTGCACAGATGAGACTTGCAGACCTTCAATTCTCACACGAGGGAGAGAAAAGGACAGAGTGAAAACACGTAGAGAAACAACATGTGGACCCCAAGGTCAGTGAAGTAGAAGTCAGGTCCCAGATAGGAGGGATTGAGGAGATGCCTCACTCTTGGGCTGAAATCCTCTTGTAGGGTTATGGAGAAGATATAATCCATATATTGAACTCTGTTTCCATGTAACTCATTGAAAAACAAGGGGGGATGAAGTGTTCAAATTGCAGACATGAACAAAAACCTCCATGCTGAACAAGCAGATGTTGAAGCAGATGCGATCCCACGAGAAGCTTGAACAAAGAGAGATGAGAGTGATGAAGACCCTTTGCCCCCAGGGAAGAAGAAGAGAACTTCTGGTCCCAGAGATGAAGATGATCTCAGAGTTAGATGAAGACAACCTCTGCTTCTGAAAAGTTCATCTTTAAAAATGTACCCCTTTAGCTAAAGATTGAGCCCTCAATTGCCATGGGACCATTGTGTCAGCATGGGGCCTAACAGAACCAAGGGTCCATTGTGAGACCATGGGTCCTCAGGACCACAAGGGTTCATTGTGACATCACGGTGCTCAGCACAACTAATGGGCCATTGTTACACAATGGGGCCCCATAGAAACAAAAGTCCATTATGACACCAGGGGACTCGCAGAACCAAGGGTCCTCTGTGAAACCGTGGGGCCTAAGAGAACCAAATGGTCATTGTGACACCATGAGGCCTAAGAGAACAAAGGGGAGCATTGTGATATTATGGGACCTACCAGAACCAAGTGTCCATTGTGACACCACGGGGTCACATAGAACCAATTGCCATTGTAGCACCATGGGTCCTCATGGAACTAGTGGTCCATTCTGACACCACCACTCCTAAGAGAATCAAGGGGCCATTGTGAAACCATGGGGCCTAACAGAACCAAGGGGCCATTGTCTCACCATGGTGTTTCCAGTGGAACCAAGGGGCCATTGCGACACCATGGGGCCTAAAAGACCCAAGGGTATATCTTGACACCATGTGACCTCTCTGAACCAAGTTCCCTTGTGACACCATGGGGCCTCATGGAACCAATAGGCCATGGGGATACAATGGACCCTAACTGCACCAAGAGACCATTGTGAAACCATGGGGCTTAACGGAACCAAGGAGCCATTGTGACCCTATGTGATCTCATGGAACCAAGGGGCCATTGTGACTGCATGGGGCCTAATAAAACCAAGAGGCCATTGTGAGGGCATTGTGCTGCTTGGAACCAGTGGTCCATTGTGATACCATGGGACCTCCTGGCACTAAAAGGCCATTGTGACACCATGGGACCTCATGGCACCAAGGTACCATTGTGACAGCTGGAGTCCTCATAGAACCAAGGGGCCATTGTGACTCCATTTGGCATCACAGAATCAAGAGGACATTGTGATGCCATGAGGCCTCACAGAAACAAGGGGCCATTGTGACACCATAGGGCCTAACAGAACCAAAGGGGTTGTTTAGACACCATGGAGCCTCAGGAAATCAAGGGCCATTGTGACACCATGGGGCCTAATAGAACCAAGGGGCTTTGTGACACCATTGTGTTGCATTGAATCAATGGTCCATTTTAAAACCACAGGGCCTCACAGAACCAAGGGGCCATTGTCACACCATGGTGTCCACCAGAATAAAGGTGCCATTGTGACAGCATGGGGCCTCACAGAACCAAGAGGCAATTGTGACATCATGGAGGCTACGAGCACCAAGGGGCCATTGTTGCACCATGTGGCCTGACACAAACAAAGATCCATTGTGACATCATATGGCCTATCTGAACAGACAAGCCATTGTGACAACATGGAGCCAATCAAATACAAGGTGCCATTGTGACACTATTGTGCCGTATGAAACCAATGGTCCATTGTGACACCATGAGGCCTAACAGAACCAGGGGCCCATTATGACATCATGGGGCCTCATAGAACCAAGGGGCAATTGTGCCAGCATGGGGCATAAAAGAACTCAGGAGTCATGGTGGCAACATTGTTCCACATGAAACAGAATGTCCATTCTTGTGATACCATGGGGCTAACAGAAGCAAGGGGCTAATGCGATACCACTATGCCACCTAGAACCAATGGTCCACTGTGCCACCATGTGGCCTCACAGAACCAAGGGGCACTTGTGACACCAAGGGTCCTCAGAGAATCAAGGGGCCATTATGACAACATGGGGCCACATTAGAACCAAGCATGTTTTTTGACACTATGGGGCCTAACATAATGAAGGATCCCATGCTGCACATGGGGGCTCAAAGACTGAAGGAGCTATTGTGACACCATGGGTCCTTACAGAACAAAGGCAAAATTGTGACACCATGGGGCCCAATGGAACCAAGAAGCTAGTGTGACACGACAGGGCCCAGCGCAACCAAGGTGCCATTTGTGACCAAAGGGCCTCATGGCACCAAGGGGCCATTTTGAACACCATGGTACCTCGTACAACCAAGGGGCCATTGTGACTCCAGGGGGCCTCAGCGAACAAAGGGCTGATTTAGACACCCTGGAGGTTAACGGAACCAAAGACCATTGTGACACCATGGGGCCAAAGAGAAGTAAGAGGCCATTGTGACACCTTAGGTCCAAAAAGATCCAGGGGCCATTTTGATATCATGGAGCCTCATGAAACCAAAATGCCACTTCATGGGACATGAAGGAACCAAGGGGCAATTGTGACATCTTGGGATCTAAGAGGACCAAGGCGCCATCATCACACAATGGATCCTGAGAGAAAATGTGGTCATTCTGGCACCATGGGGCCTCATGGTACAAAGGGGCAATTGTGATACCAGGGTGAAACTGAACAAAAGGACCATTGTGAAACCATGGAGCCTAACACAACTAAGGGGCCATTGTGACGCCTCTGTGCCACATGGAAAAAATGGTCCATTGCAACACCATGGGACTTCATACAACCAAGTGGTCAGTATGACACCGCTGTGTCAGATGGAACCAATGGTCCATTTAAACACTACGGGGCCCCACAGAACAAAATGTCCATTGTTGCACCATGATGACCACTGGAACCAAGGGGTCACTGTGACACCATGAGGCCTCACAGAACCAAGAGGCAATTATGACATCATGTAGTTTAATAGAACCAAAGGGCCATTTTCATAACATGGGGTGCAACAAAACCAAGGTATCCATGTGACACCACAGGGCCTTATGGAACCAAGGAGCCATTATGACACCATGGGGCCCCATAGAACCATGGGTGCAGTGTTACACCATGGGGCCTATCGGAACCCAGGGGCCATTGTGATGCCATTGCGCCGCATGAAACCAGTGGTCCATTGAGACACCGTGGGGCCTAACAGTTCCAAGGGGCTTTTGTGACACCATGGGGCCAAAGAGAACCACAGAGGCATTGTGAAACCATTGGGCCTTATGGAAACAAGAACACATTCTGACACCATGGGGTGTTGAATATTCTAATTTCCACTAACCAATCTAATACAAGATACAAATCCTATAGCATTTACATACAGCCTGTAAGAATCATTACACTACCATAATGTACTATAATTTAAACTCTAAAAACTACTTTTTGGACCCCTTCTGCTAAACTAGCAGGGTCTTCTCTGACCTTTGGACCTGCTCTCCAGCAGAAGGCACTGTTCAATCAATTACTTTCAGCCAACCATCCTATTGTCTTCTAGTTATTTAGTAACTAAGGTTTGGTATCTCAAAGATGGCTTTCATTTCAATCTTGCTTTTGGTTTCCATGTTCTCAAAATCTTTTGCCAGGCAATCATATTTATAAGGATTTCCTGATTCATCCTTCCCAACACCAAGGGAGCATTGTGACAGCATGGGGCCCATCAGAACCCAGGAACCATTCTGACACCATTGTGCCACATGAAACCAATGGTCCATTGAGACGCTATGGGACCTCTTAGAACCAAGAGCCCATTGTGACACCAAGGAGCCTCATAGAACCAAGGAAGCATTTGTCCTCAGAGAATCAAGGAGTCATTGTGACACCATGCGGCCTCATATAAGCAGGGGTGCATTGCAACACCATGAGGCCAAACAGAACGAACGGGCCATTAGGATTCCATCAGGCCTCATGGAACCAAGACTGCATTGTGAATCCATGGGGCCTAGCAGCAGCAAGGGGCCATTGAGACATCATGGGTCCTAACAGAAAAATTTGTCGTTTTGGCACCAGAGGGCCTCATGGAACGAAGGGGACATTGTGATACCATAGGGCCTAAGGGAACAAAGTGAGCATTTTGACACCATGAGGTCAAACAGAACCAGGTGGCTGTTGTGACATCATGGGGCCAAACCAAACCAAGGCGCCCTTGTGACACCATGGAGTCTAACAAAACCAAGGGACATTTTGACACCATGAGGCCTCAAAGAACCATTGTGACACCATTGAGTTGCATGGAACCAAGGGGCCATTGTGGTCCCATGGGGATCTCACAGAATCAAGAAGCCATTGTGACATCATAGATCCTACTTCAACCAAAGGGCCATAGTGACACCATGTGGTCTCATAGAACCAAGGGTCCATTTTGACACCACAAGACTTCTTGGAACCAAGTGGCAATTGTCATACCACAAGGCCTCACAGAACCAAGGATGTATTGTGACACCGTGGGGCCTGACAGAACCAAGGGGCCATAGTGTCACTATGGTGTATCAAAGAGCCAAGGAGCCATTCTGACACCATGGGGCATCAGAGAATAGAGGTGTGATTTTCACACCCTGGAATTTAATGAAACCAAGGGCCATTGTTACACCATGGGGTCTAACAGAAGCAAGGGGCCATTGTGACACCTTGGGGCCTAGGAGAATCAAGGGGCCATTGTGACATCATGGAGCCTCATGAAACCAAAATTCCATTGTGACACCATGGGACCTCAAACACCAAGAGGCAATTGTAACACTATGGGCCCTAAGAGAACTAAGGAACCAATATGGCATGTTGGGGCCGAACAGAACCAAGGGGCCATTTTGGTATCATGGAGCCTCATGGAAGCAAAAAACCATTGCAATACCATGGGACCAAAAAGAACCAAGGGGCTACTGTGACACTATGAGGCCTAAGAGAATCAAGGCACCTTTGTAACACAATGAGTTCTAACTGAAAAAAGTGGTCGTTGTGGCACCATGGGGCCCCATGAAAAGAAGGGGATAATGTGAAACCATGGGACCTAACGGAACTAAGAGACAATTATGATACCATTAGGCCTAACGGAACCCAGTGGTCACTGTTACACCATGGAGTCTAACAGAAGCAAGGGGCCATTGAGACACCATGGGGCATAGCAGAACCAAGGGACTATCGTGACACCATTGTGGGGAATGGAACCAATGGTCCATTGTGACACCCTGAGGCTTCACAAAACCAAGTGACTATTGTGCTACCATTGTGTTGCATTGAACCAATGGTCCACTTTGACAAAACAGACCCTCAAAGAACCAAGGGGCCATAGTCACACCATGGTGTCTGCTGGCACCAAGGGCCCATTGCGACACCATGATGCCTCATGGAACTAATCAGGCATTGTGACACCATAGGGACTCAGAGAACCAATGGAGCCTAATGAAACCAAGGGCCATGGGAACACCATGGGGACTGACAGAACCAAACAGAACCAAGGGGCCATTTTGACATCATGAAGCCCCATGGAATGAAAATGCCATTGCAACACCATGGGACCTTAAAGGACTGTTGGGTTAGGAACCCCTGGCGCTCTAGATGTGCCCTTCGTGCTGAGTTATCTCTAAATGATTAAAGCAGCTAGCAGTTGCTAAAAAGGTTATTTATTGTAAAAGCATATCAGTCTTCAAAGGCACAGTCATAGGCATCAAATTCTATGTTAAGTTTGGCATAAAATCCTGAACAAAAGCAGGAGCCTCCCCTGGACGTCCTGGAAAAGGTGGTGTTGCTGCCAGAGCTCCTATCTTCTTCTCGGATGTTGGAGATGCTGATAGGCACAGCAAAGTGATGGCAAAAAGGCAAAAAGGAAAGGCAATAGCAAAAGCAAAAAGCAATGGCAAAAATCATTAACTCTCCCCAATACGTAATCTTATATAGGATTTTTCTGACAAACTAACATAAATTCAAACCACTTTCTCTCAACCTATGAAAATTCTAATTTCTTAGCACACTAGGATACGTATAAACTATGTATACGATCTATCTTGATCTATCTGAAAAATGTAAGCAATATTCTCACTGAAGTTCTTTTTTGTCTAAGTAGTGTCTGAAAAAGAGCTTCTGGAGCCTTTACTAAAAACATTAGTGTGTTTATTAACCTTCACTAGAACCTGTTCTTCTTCTCCGGCACCTTGAACCTTTTACTTGCTAAAAACTGCAGCTGCAACTCTCACTGAAACTTACTTACTGACTTACTAACTGACTTCTTACTTATTTATCCTAAAACTCAAACCTACATCTAAACTTATACTCAAACTTGTACTTATTCTTCTACTTAAACTCACATTCTAAATGTGGGTGGCTTAACGTATTTCAATCCATTCAAGGGTTTTAACTCAATTCCTGCACTCTGGCTTCTGCCTGAAGGGTTCAGGCAGGTCTTTGATTCACTAACTCCAACATCTCCCCCTCCTCTTTGAGCAATAAAGATTAATTTGCTTAAACATTTGTTTTAGATTGGCTTATTGGAAAATCTGTATTACTAATAGCAAACAAAGTGAAAAAGCAAAAGCAAAGCACAAGATCAAGAGCCATTTTTCTCTTAAACTAATACATGACAAAATTCTACAATACTACTAATTTTTAAAAAACCCCAAATTCCACAATCTTCTGCAGATGAAACACAAGACGTCAGCAGGGATCTTTGGCATCTCACATCTGTGTCTCTGCTTCTTTGCCGATGGAGTGGTCAGCACTCTCTGGCACCCGATAAGGTTTCACATTCTTTGCTGGAATCCACTTGGGTCCTGTATCTGTGGAGATACAAGCAAAATCCTTGCCCCAAGTTATTAAAGGAAATGGGCCTCCAATCTTCCCTGTTTCTAAATTTCTAATCAAAACTGGTGGATTCTCTTTCAAATTTGCCTGAGTATTATTATAAAAATGCCTGAAAATTGGTGGATCAGGTTCTTCAGGAGAACTATTCAGAAAATTATAAACATACAAGGCCTTACTCAATCTCACCTGTGGTGTGGCTTATGCCAATCCCCCATTCTGCTGATCTGAAATCCATTTCAAAGAGCGATACGTTTTTTCAACAATTGCTTGGTCAGTGGGGGAGTGAGGAATACAAAAAGTATGACAAACACTCCAATTCATTAAAAAATCAGACAACCTTTTGGCTGTGTATGCAGGGGCATTATCTGTTTTTATTTCGTGTGGCACACCCAGTGAAGCAAAAGCTTGCAAGAAATGCTGACACACATGGTTAGCTGTCTCCCCTGTGCAGGGAGGCATAAACTGCACTGGAGAAAGTGTCCACTGACACATGAATGTTTTTATATTTACCAAAAGATGGATATTTGGTGATGTCTGTCTGCCACAATTCAAGGTCTTGCAATCCTCGTGGATTGACTGCTCCTGTCAAAACAGGAGGCTGGACCAATTGACAGTCAGGACAGGCACTTATAATTGCCTTTGCCTGATCTTTAGAAAGGCGAAAGGTCTGCATAAGTGCCTGTGCATTTTTATGAAAGAAGGCATGACTCAGCTTTGCTTGTTCAAAAATGTTGGGCAGAGTGCTGGCAACAGCCACTGTCAATTCATTGGCTCTTGCATTCCCCTCTGCCAGAAATCCTGGAAGTGAAGAGTGAGCCCTGATATGAGAAACAAAATACGGATTAGTTCTGTTTTGCAAGATAATATAAAGACATGTAAGATAGCGACATAAATTGTCATTACTAACATCCTTTAGAATCGATCCCTCTATCCTTCTAACTATGTTAGCTACATATACTGAATCTGTGATCAAATTAAAAGGTTCTGAGAAAAGCTGAAATGCTCTGACTACAGCTGCCAACTCCGTAATCTGATGTGAACCTTCTACTGTCTGTATACCAGACTCCCATTCCTTTGGTTTCTGGTTTTGCCATGTGACTACTGATTTGTGTGTTCTCCCCAAACCACCAGTAAACACTGTGACAGCCTCCAGAGGCACTTCGCTTAAAATGGGCTTTTCCCTAAAACTCAGTTTTCCTTGCAACAATTTATGACCTGGGAAATGAATGGAAAAGATGCCTGAAAAATTCAACAATGCAATTTGCAAACCCTCTGATTTTTGCAAAGCCCAATCAAAATACTGTTTCCTCAATGGCAAATAAATTATAACAAAAACCTGACCTGTTATGGCCAACAACCTTTCCCTGGCTCTGATTACAACCTGAGCTAACATTTCCATAGTAGTAAAAATCGTCTTTGGGGATCCATAAGGTAAAAAGATCCATTCTATTATCTACAAGGGATCTCTTTTAGAAATGTCCCACTGAAATATGAGTCCATACAGTTGCATGTTTTCTCCCAGAATTGCAAGGATAAAAGGCAGTGATGGTACACATCGATGAGCCTGTCTTGATTGAAGAGCTTCACTAACTCTCTCAAGCGCTTTCAGAGCTTCAGGTGTTAGAGATCTTGGAGAAGTAATATCACAGTCCCCTCTGAGCAAATCAAAAACTGTAGCAAGTTCATTGTTGGTAATTCCCAAAGTGGGTCTGATCCAGTTGATTTCCCCTAAAAGTTGCTGCAGATCCTGCAAGGTGGTAACTTTAGTTTGGAGTTGTATCTTCTGAGGCTTGATAGATTACTCTGTCATTCTCCAGCCCAGGTACTTCAATGGTGAAATTTCTTGTATCTTTTCAGTGGAGATTTCAAGTCTTGCTTCCTGAACTGCCGTGACAACACTGTCATGAACTTCTCCCACTTCCTTCTGGGTTGAAGCTGAAATAAGTAAATCATCCGTATAATGCAGAATCATTGCTCGAGGATTCTTCTGCTGAGCAGGAGCCAGAGCTCGAGCCCCAAACCATTGACAGATGGTAGGTGAATTCTTCATTCCTTGTGGCAAAATAGTCCAGTTGTATCTCTTCAGAAGTTCTTCTCTGTTGATGCTTGGAACTGAAAAGGTAAATTGTGGAGCATCTTCCGGATGAAGTGGGATATTAAAAAAACCAGTCCTTTAAATCTATGATGATAAGAGGCCAGTCTCTTGGAACCTTGGAAAAAGAAGGCAGTCCTGGCTGCAAAGATCCCATATCTTCAATCTGCTCATTAATTTTCCTGAGATCCTGAAGCAGCCTCCAGGAATCAGATGCTTTCTTGCGAATGACAAACACTGGTGAATTCCAGGGACTGTTGGGTTCTTTGATGTGGCCTTTTTCAAGTTATTCTTGAACCAGTTCTTTGAGGGCACTCAATTTCTCTTTTTCTAGGGACCATTGACTCATCCAGACTGGATTATTAGTTTTTCAGGATAACTTCAGGGTGACAAGTGCCATCATGGTCCCCCTCAAAAATCCACATCCATTCTCGCTCCCCACTGAGAGAGCAAATATCTTCCCCACACTGTGAGGGGTTTCCTCAGCATGAAAGGACAGACGGTCGCCGTTCTCCCTTCAGGTCCTGTGACTGTGATCATGTATTCGCTTCACTGGCACCCCGAGGCTCCCCCAGTACCTACAAGAGGATCTAAAGGAGTAATTAGAGTCCAGTCCTTTTGCCACAGTGAATAAGAAATCACTGTGACATCAGCACCAGTGTCCAGGAGACCTGTAATTCGAATAGTTTTGTTATTATGAGTTAAACTGCAGGTTAATTTCGGTCTATTGAGGCCTATGTGCTCTATCCAAAAACTATCTGGTTCCATATTCATGTTTGCAGCTGACATTTGTGATCTGTTCCTCTATGTTCAATGGTAAGGCAATAGTTTTATCTATTGGAATTCCTGGTGGAATAACAAGTGGAAGGCTTGAACTAAAACTGTTATTATTCGTTACAATTTGCTGAAACAATAGATGGAAAAACTGTAAGTCCCAAAATACAATTTCTTTCTTCGCCCACAATCAGAAAATCTTGTCTCCTTTGTGATGTTCCTGTTACCCCCGTGGACACCACAGCATGAAAGCACTGTAAAGAGCAAGTTAATTTTCAGGTTGCCAGTTCATATTGCGCACCTGGGGATAAAAGGTTGGGGTCACCGGGTAGCTGGCTGGCCATTCAGGGTATGGCTGGCATGGGTAACTCATAAATCCAGCTCCAGGGAAAACCCCCGGCTACTGGAAAGCCACTACTTGTGTCCCTGCGCAGTGGGACACACTCTTCTTGGAGTTTCCCCTCAGGAGGTTGCCATTTACATCATATTTAGATCTGCAATGACTAGCAGATTGTCTCCCCTTTTTGCATTTTGAGCAACAACCAGGTAGCTTTCGGCCTTCTGTGAGCTCTGGGCAATTTATCATATGTCCTGGCTTTCCACATTTGTAGCATGATCCTCTAGAAGCCTCATCTTTCTGAGCCTTATTGTTTTGCAAAAGTGCTGAGCCAAGAGTTTCCAAAGCTTTTGCAAGGGTATCATTATTGCTCTTAATCACTTCCCCAGTCTTCTCTCCCATAGTGTTTGTTTGGAGAGTAACTATATTTTGAGGGGTACTAATTTTGCTGCAAACCTCTAGCATTCGTGGGAGATCAGGGTTAGGATCTGGCAAGCTTTGAATAATCTTTTTACATTCATCATTAACATTCATGAAAGCAAGAGTCTGAAGCATCAAGGCATGCATTCTATCATCCTCTCATTGTCTGTCCAGTGCCTGAGACAGGTGATCCACAAACGTTGTGTAAGGTTCTGTTGGTCCTTGCCTTACTTGGACAAAGTCTCCCTCTGGAATCTCCTCTGGCTGGATCAACAGCCGGGCTTTGCATGCAGCCTGTTTAATATCTTTGAGCACTGCTCAGGGCAAATCTGCTGCCTGATCTTCAGCCCTGTCATGCAGAGCTTCCCCTGCTAATTGTTCCAGTGTTAATTGAGCTTTGAGTCCTCCTGCATATCCTTCCAGTATTAGAGCCAAATACTTTTTCCGTTTTCTTTCCCACATAATTAATTGTGACTCTGTCAGCAATGCACTAGCAATACAACGACAATCGTGCAGCATTAAATCCACATTGCTAAACACTCCTCTCAGTAGCTGCTTAAAATACGGTAAACCCAATCCATCCTTTTTCACTACTTTCCTCAACTCTTTAACATCGTCATGATCAGTTGGTTCCCATGGAGGGTTTGCACCTCCTCTGCTGTATGTAACAGGCATAGCTATTATTGAGTCATCTAGATCATTAGCTAAAACAAAATCTTTCTCTTTGGCTGCCTTATGTCTCAGTGCTACCCAATCTACTAAAGCATTCTGTGTTGTATTTGACAGAGGATCCTTTGACTTTACAGGAACTGAACTTCTCTCCCTGAATCTGCCCGCTTTGATACCATTATCTCAGTTCCCTTGAATCAAAGCAATCATTTCTTCCCCTAGCATTCCCTGCAGCCCACTGACTTGCCCCTGCCCCTGGCTCTCACTCACTCTGCTCTGTCTTCCTTCCCCCACCAGCCCCCACCCCGTCCCAACGCAGTCTCATGCTGGGGCTGCGTGCGGGGGCGGCTCATGTCCAGCGGTAGAAGTTGCAGTGTCACGGCAACGCGGGAGAGAGCAGCTCCGCCTGCTCGGGTGGGCTGTGATGCAGGGATGGAGCAGGGAGCCCTGTCACCACAGATGGCCTTGGGCTCTGGAACACAGCAGGCACTGCCTGTGGGTGGAGCCGGGAGCCCCATTTGAACGGGTGGGGTATGAGTGCGCCGTGGAGTGGGGCTGGAAACTCCGCCATGGTGGTTGGGGAATGGCGCGGGCTAGGAACCGAATGAACTGGAAAAGGTGCCACTGGTAAGCGGCGCCACAGGACCGAATGTGGCTGCGGTACCGGAGAGGGCCTGACGGGGCCGTGGCGCAAACCGGGCGCAGGGAGTGCGGCTCGGAACCGACGCCCCGCGGGGACCCGGAGAAAGCTGCGGCCGCGCAGGCGCAGTAGGCGCAACAGGAGCGTGGCGCGAAGGATGACGTCACGCAGTTCGTCCCCGACCGCGGCGCGACTTGGCTGTGCGGAATTCAATAAAGAATCACCCGAACGGTCTCTCGCACCCGAATCTGCGTGGCAGGGAAGGAACGCAGGTGTAGAACTTTGTGGGAAACGCGCATAGATCGCGATAAATCCTGAGTCGTCCCGCCGCAACATAGGAAAAGACGGCAAAGGTGCCGGAGCCGTGGGGGGATGTCGAACCGGCGGGATCCACATTGAAACTGCTGAAATCGCACTGTGCTACCGGCGCTGCCACTGGCATTGTCACACGGCTCAGCTGGGGAGGCGGGGGGAACGCTCCCACATTAACGAAACACGGTTCGGACACGGACCTCACAGGGTCTGTGCCCGCTCTCTCCGCGAATGTCAGAATGGGAAGCGAGGATTGCCAGGGCGACTCCGCTAAATCGTGTTCAACCTCCCTCCCCCTGGGGAACGCGGCAAAATCTCTGCTGGTGTCTGTGACTGCGGAAACCCTGATCACGGTGTTCTATGGCAACTTCTGACGCAGCACAGAAGAAAGGAAAAAAACTTCTGAATCAAGTTTTTCTGTTTTCAGAGAGTCTACAACTAATTTCCACATAGGCACTGAAAACGGAGAAGTTCTGTCTGCCTGCTAAATATCATGCACAAGGCTATATCAATCTGATCCCAGAAGCACTTAAAGCAGCGTTAAGATCTATATTAGGAAAAATATTGTGTGCATACATCAAAAGTTCCTTTAACTTTTTCTCTGAGACATTAAAGCCATGCATTCCCAAAAGAAATTTTAAGTACTCAAAGATATATTTCTGCTCTTTTGGCATAGTATTTCCCATACTTCTAGATTACCTCAAAGGCAGCTCACCTCAAATGAGATGGGTGATGACAAATCCTGGAATTTTTCCCCAGACGTCCACCTTTCGTTGGTGCCTTGCTTCTTTCAGCAATTGATTGGGGCTTTTTCTTCAAGATTTCTTCTATCCACTCTCACTTAGGTTCCTTAGAGGAGGCCCAGCAGTATTTTAAAGTCTTTAGCAAACTGAGTTTAAAGCAAGTTACGACACGGGGCACCAGATGTGAGGTTAAGAACCTCCAACACTCTTGACGCGCCCTTCGTGCCGGGTTATCTCTAAATTATTAAAGCAGCTAGTAGTTGCTAAAAGGTTATTTATTGTAAAAGCGCATCAGTCTTCAAAGGCACAGTCATAGACATTAATGTCCATGCTAAGTTTAAGCATAAAGTCCCGAACAAAAGCAAGAGCTTCCCCCAGGGGTCCCAGAGAGGCTGGTGATGTGCTGGAGCTCCTATCTTCTTCTCAGGTGTTGGAGACACTGACAGACATGGCAAAGTGGTGGCAAAAGCAATGGCAAAGAGCAAGAGCAACAGCAAAAGCACCAACTGTCTCCAATACATAATCTTGTATAGGGTTTTTCTAACAAGCTAGCGTGCAAATTCAAACCATCTTTTCTCAACCTATGAAAATCCTAATTTCTTAACACACTAGGATACATATAAACTATGTATACAATCTATCTTGATCTATCTGAAAAATGTAAGCAATATTCTCACTGAAGTTCCATTTTGTGTAAGTAGTGTCTAAGAAAGGGCTTCTGGAGTCTCTTCTGAAAACTTTAGTGTGTTTATTAACCTTCACTAGAACTTGTTCTTCTACTCTGGCATCTTGAACCTTTTACTTACTAAAAACGCTACAACTCTCACTGAAACTTATTTACTGACTTACTTATCCTAAAACTCAAACTTACATCTAAACTTATACTCAAACTTATACTTATTCTTCTACCTAAACTCTCATTCTGTGTGTGGGTGGCTTAACATATTTCAATGCATTCAAGGGTTTTGATTCAATTCCTGCTCTCTGGCTTCTGCCTGAAGGATTTGGGCAGACTCTTGACTGACTCCAACACCATAGTGTCACAGTGGTCCCTTTGTTCCCTTTGGCCCCATATTATCACAATATCATCTTAGTTCCATGAGACCCCATGGTGCCACAATGACCACTTTTTTCTGTTAGAACACATGGTATCATAATGACACCTTTGTTCTCTTAGGCTCCATGGTTTCACATTTCCCCTTGGTTCTGTTAGGACCCATGGTGTCACAATGCCAGCTTGGTTCTATTAGGACATATTGTGTTCAAAATGGCCCTTTGGTTCTATGAGCTCCCGTGGTGTGCAGAATGGGCCTTTGGTGCCTTTAGGCCCTGTGGTGTCCCAATAGCACCTTGGTTCTGTTAGACGCCAGGGCCCTTCTGTTCATTTAGGTCCCATGGTGTCATAATTGCTTTTTGGCTCCATGATGTCAAAATGGCCCCTTGTTTCTATAAGACCCCATGGTGTTGCAATGTCCCCATGGTTCTCTTCAGCCACCTGGTGTCAAAATGGTCCCTTGGTTCCATTTGGCACAATGTGTCAAAATGGCCCCTTGGTTTGGTTAGGCCCCAGTTTTTCCCATAGGACTATTGGTTCTCTGAGGCCCCATGGTGTTACCACAACCCACTGGTTCTGTTAGATCCTGTGGTGTCACCATGGCCCCTTGGTTCTGTTTGGCCTCAGGGTGTTCAGAATGCCTCCTTGATTCCATTGCGCCCCAGTGTGTCACATTATCCCCTTGGCAGTGTTTGACCACCATGGTGTCGAAATGTCCCCTTTTTTAGATGAGGTCCCATGGTGTTCACAATGTCCTCTAGGTTCGATGAGGCCCCATGGTATCACAATAGCCCCTTGGAGCTGTTAGTCTTCTTGGTATCACAATGGCCCTTGGTAGCCTGAGGCCCCACAATTTCACAATGGCACCTTGTTTCTTATAGGTCCCATGGTGTCACAATGGACCCTTAGTTCCATGAAAAGCAATGGTGACACAATGCCCCCTAGGTTCCATGGTGTCACAATGGACCCTTAGTTCCATGAAAAACAATGGTGACACAATGTCCTCTAGGTTCCATGAGGCCTCGTGGTGTCACAAAGGCACATTTCTTCGCTTAAGCTCCATGGTGTCAATATGGTCCCTTGGTTCAGATAGGCCACCTGATGTCCCAATGGCCCCTTCGTTTTGTTAGGCCCCATGATGTCAAAACAGTGAACTGCTTCTTTAAGTCTTAATGATGTAACAATGGTGTGTTGCTTCCATTCTGGTATCAGAATTTCCACTACGTTCCATAAGGCCCCATGGTGCCACAACGACCACTTTTGCTGTAAGGACCCATGGTGTCACAATGGCACCTTGATTCTTTTAGGCCCCATGGTGTCACAATTGCTCCTTAGTTCTTTGAGGTCCCAGGGTTTCAGAATAGTCCATTGGTTCTGTTAGGCTCTATGGTCTCACAATGGCCCCTTTGTTCTCTGAGGCTCCTTGATGTCACAATGTACCCTTGGTTCAATTAGGCCCCATTGTGTTACAATATCCCCTTGATTCTGTGACACCCAACAGTGTCACAATGAATCCTTGTTCCAGTGAGTCCCATGGGGTGGACCCTTGGTTCCATATGCCACAATGGTGTCACAATGCCCCTTTGTTGAGATACATCACATGGTTTCACACGGTTTTTTTAGGCACCATGGTGTCAAAATGGCCCCTTGGTTCTCTTGGATTCCATGGTATAACAATGTTATCTTGCCTCTATGAGTCCCCATGGTGTCACCATGTCCCCTTGTTTCTATGAAGTGCCATGGTGTCACAATGTCCCATGGGTACCATGAGGCCCCACAGTGTCACAAGGGCCCCTTGGTCCTGTTAGGCTTGACAATGGCCACTTGGTGGCATGAGGCCCCAAGGTGTCACAACACACCCTGGGTTCTCTGAGGACCCATGGTGTCACAATGGCCCCGTGGTTCTGTTATGCTCCATGATGTAGTAATAAACCATTGCTGCCATGAGGCCTGTGGTGTCCCAATGTACCCTTGATTCAGTTAGGCTCTGCTGTGTTGCAATATCCCCTTGATTCCGTGATGCCTAATGGTGTCACAATGACCCCTTGGTTCCATTGCGCCCCATGATGACACAATGTCCCCTTTGTTCTTTTGGGCCCCACGGTATCACAATGGTGTCCTGTTTCTATGAGGCCCAGTGGTGTTCCAAATGGCACCTTGGTTCTACCTGATCCCATGATGTCACAATAGCCCTTGGATTCCTTTAGGCCCCATGGTGTCACAATGATCCTTTTGTTCTGTTAGGTAACGTAGCGTCATAATGACCCCTTGGTTCTCTTGGGTTCAGTGGTGTAACAATGGTCCCTGGCTTCTGTGAGGCCCCATTGTGTAACCATGGCCCCTTGGTTCCATGAAATCCCATGGGGTCACAATGGCACCTTGGCTCTATGCAGCCCCATGATGTCACAATGTCCCTTTGGTCCTCTCAGGCTACATGGTGTAACAATGGACGCTTGGTTCCATTTGACAAAATGCTGTCAAAATGGCCCCATGGTTCAGATAGGCCACATGACGTCATAGTGGCCCATTGGTTCTATTAGGCTGTGTGGTGAGACAATGGCGTCTTGGTTCTGTTAGGCCCCATGATGTCACAATGTCCTATCCGTTCCATGAGGCCCCATGATACCACTACAACCACTTTTTTGATTGAGACGTGTTGTAACCCTGTACCCTGGTGCTTTAAGAATGGTATGTCCCTTTAGCCCTGTAACCCCTGCAAGACCGATGGACTGACCCCTGCGATGGGATTGGCAAGAAGCCATTATCCCTTCCCCCTTTCCTGACCCTTGAAAACCCCCCGAACTTCTTATCTCGTCCTCTTTGCTCTTTCTCTCCTTCTCTCCCGCTCTCCCCTCTTGGAAGCCTAAGAATTAAACCATCCCTGAGATAAAGAGCCTCTAATCTTTCATCTGTTCTACATGATAGGACCCCAGGTCAGCTCTGCAGAGTATTTGAGGAGCGGGGCAAGGCCAGGGTGTTACATCAGGTGGTGCCCGGCCTGTGGTCTTTTTTTTTATTAAAATCCACGTGAGAGGTTGTGAAGCCAACGGGTAAGCCGGCTACCTCGCAGACAAAACCTGCTTTTGTAGCAGGTTTAGCTTAAGGGGACGAGGTCGAGATCTCAAAGCCCGACATTGAGCGACCTCAGAACAGACTGCAAAGCACAGCCTTCCAGCTCCTTGGCACTTGCAGAGACTCGTAAGTAAAGTTCCCTCCATGGGGGGAGGGTTCGGGGTGGTTTCTGTGGTAATGGAGTGCCGGGGGGAGCTGCCGGAGACGTGTGCTGGGGGTGTAGGCAGCCTTGAAGCCGTTTTCTGCCGTGTGGGATTATACCACACCAACCAGCCAGTTTCCAACACAGGCGCCACTCGCTGCAGCCAGCGCAGCCTCCGTGGTGGGAGGGATCAGCACAGCTGGCAACTGTATCCTCTCCTTTTCAGTGTCATTTTACTGTGTTTTAATTGTGCATTGTAGTGAGATTTTAGAGTAAATTGCTGTGGAAAAAATTAAAACATGGGCACATAGCAATCTAGTTTAAAACAGAGTGTGGCTTCACAGATTAGAGAACTTTTAAAAATTGCACATGTGAATATTACTAAAAGAAAACTAGAACGGTTTGCTAAGTGGCTGTCTGTAGAGAAATCAGATCTTAATTTGGAAGATATGAATTCGGTTTTCTTTTGGAATGAAATTGGAGATTTATTAACTTTAAAAGTCGAACATGGAGATAAAAAAGCCTTAATGTTCATCCCAATATTTTTGCAAATTAGAAAACTGCTACTTCAAACAGGAAATAACAGGCAGCCACAGCAAACTGCTTCAGAGTCAACCAGTTCTTGTATCTGTCCCTCTACATGTGTTGTTCCCTCTTCACCTAAGAAATCTGACTCCTCTGTCTTTCTAACTCTTGCTGACAGCCACGTGTCTTTTACTACTGAGGCTGAAAGCAGACCCCAAAATGGCTTCAGCCACATGGCATTAAACTCTTCTTCTTCCCATAATACTCCTTCTCCCTTGATAACACCCTTAAACCCCTCCCCAAACTCATCCTCACCCCTGGGTATTCAGGACTGTTCTCCCTCTACCCGAGCTTTGCCATCCCCTCCCCCAAGCTATCAGGCTAGCACAGAGGGGGGTGGGGGTGGGTGTGGAAGTACTGGTTCTACAGGTTTTACACAACCTCCTTCTGAGATAAGGCCTCGGCACCGCCCATCGCTCAGGACACTGTCTCTGCAGGAGGCACATAATCAACAGATAACACAGCCCAAGCAGAGGGAGGGCAGGCCCATCCCTAAAACCTCTAATTCTAGGAAACTCAGATTACCGTCTGTGGCTCCTGTCATTTATATGGGTAGGAGAAATGGCAGGAGAACATATCAGCCACTACCATACCAAGATAAAAAGGAAATTTGTAAGATTCAAAGAGAATTTGGCAGACACAGTGAAATGTTTAAAGGATTTTTAAGAGCAACATTTAGTTCTAATGATATGGTACCTAATGATATTAAGGATTTATTCAGATGTTTACTTTCAGCTTCGGAATTTGATTTATGGGAAAGTATTTGGAAAAGATCTTTAAGAGTACTTTTGCAAGAACTACAACAAAGCCCAGAAAGTGCAAAAGATGAGGATAATAATGATATTACACAGGAACACCTAACAGGAGAGGGACAATTTGAAAACCCTGATAAACAGGCACGTTTATTAACTAAATTTGTTTTGGATAAGATCTCTCTAGCAGCAGAAAAAGCTTTCCATCAATTACCTACTGTTGATGTTACAGGTAGTTATGTTAATATTAAACAGTTTCCTTCAGAAAGTTTCTTGCAGTTTCTGGATCGCCTCCGTGCACAGGTGGAGAGACAAGTCTCGGACCCAAAGGTGCAGGCAGAGCTACTAAAGGAGATGGCTCAGAAAAACGCTAATGAATCATGTCGCAGGGTCATACTTAGTCTTCCCCTCGACCCACCACCTAGCTTAGCACAGATGATAGAAGCCTGCACCAGAAAAGCAGAACTGTTCAGTGCACCAGAGAGAAATCCAGGACCAGCACACTCACGATCTGCAGCAGCTATGACACCAGGACCAAGGAAGCAACTGGTACCACCACAGCAGCTGCAGCACATCACCTGCTTCCAGTGCAAGAAAACTGGACACTATGCAAGGGATTGCCCACACAGCCAGAAACAGAAGAAAACCAACAAACAAAAAAACTAGGTGTACAGCGCGTACCCGCCATAAATACCATAACGCGCAAAGATATAAATACTGCGGGTTCCACACGGGAAAAAACCTCTCTCTTTAAAACTAAGGGGGAGGACGGGACAAATGGTGTGGGGATTAATGATAGCATTAATGTTAAATATTCAATTGGCAAGGGTTGGACGCCTTTTGGTCGTCTCAATCTTAAGACCACTAAAGGTGTTTGTTTTATGTCAACAGAGTGGACAGCAATTACAGTGGATCTGTCTAGCACTTCACTGGACCTGACGCTGTTGCATTTGGAACTGCGCTGTGAGTATTTAGTTATGGGGGACACAGCACACACACCCTTGGAGATGGAATTACTTCCATTATCCAAGAAGGAAAATGTCTCAGGTTTCGTTCTCTTAGCACGCTGCTCACAACCACCTTATTACCTGAATGAGGGGCAAATCCTCGCCCAGGCCATTCCTGTTCCAAAGGAAATCACAGCAGAAGGAAAATCACCTGAAGTCTATTGGGCAGAGGTGGTGGGTGAGGAAAAACCCTCTGTGGCATGCAATCTGACCCATGGTTCAGACCATCTCCATGTGGAGGGGGTGCTGGACACAGGGGCAGATGTGACGATCATACCCGAAAGGATGTGGCCGTCACAATGGGAATTGCAACCCGTGGCAGGCAAAATCCAAGGTATAGGGGGAATCAAATTGGCAAAAATATCAAAAAGCATCATGCAAATTGAGGGGCCGGATGGAAAAATAGCTAGTGTCCGTCCATTTGTTACAGACTATAAGTGCCCCCTGTGGGGAAGAGATACCATGTCTCAGTGGGGAATGAAAATGGTAATCCCCAAAAGTCCTCAGGATTTTTGAAGGCAGCCACTGAGGAGCGCCCTGCCCACAAATTGACATGGTTAGATGATTCTCCAATCTGGACAGCTCAGTGGTCGATGAGTAAAGAAAAACTCAAGGCACTGGAGGAGCTTGTAGCAGAGCAATTGGCAAAAGGACACATAGAAGAAACTACAAGTCCTTGGAATTCCCCGGTATTTGTAATTAAGAAACCAGGGAAGGACAAATGGAGATTGTTACATGATCTCCGGGAAATAAACAAAATTATAGCAGACATGGGATCACTTCAACCAGGGATGCCCTCTCCAACGATGCTCCCTCAAAATTGGAAATTGGCAGTTTTAGATATTAAGGACTGTTTCTTTCAAATCCCTTTACACCCAGCAGATGCTCCACGGTTTGCCTTCTCTGTTCCTACCATCAACAGAGAAGCCCCAATGAAGCGCTACCACTGGAAGGTGCTCCCTCAAGGGATGAAGTGTAGTCCTTTCATATGCCAGTGGTATGTGGCCTCATTGCTGTCTCCAGTGCGTGCTCAGAGAAAGGAAGCTATCATCCTACATTATGTAGATGACTTGCTTGTGTGTGCCCCCGATGACTCTATACTCCAACACACGCTTGACCTAGTGGTTAAGGTTTTAACCTCTGCTGGATTTCAATTGCAGGAGGATAAAGTCCAAAGGATGCCACCTTGGAAGTACCTGGGCCTGGAAATCACTGCAAGGACCATTGTTCCTCAGAAATTGGACATTAATTGTAATCCAAAGACCTTAGCAGATCTCCATTCCTTGTGTGGGTCTTTGAATTGGGTTAGGCCCTGGCTAGGCCTCACTAATGAGGACCTAGAGCCCCTTTTCAATTTATTGAAGGGGGAGAGAGAGCTGATTTCTCCCAGGGAACTGACCCCAGAGGCAAAAGCTGCAATCGAAAAGGTACAGAAAGCTCTAGCAGAGAGGCAGGCTCATCGCTACAAGCCTGAACTGCCTTTCAAATTCATAATTCTGGGAAAACTACCACACTTACACGGTTTGATATTCCAGTGGATCGAGGGGCAGAGAGATTCGCTCTTAATCATAGAGTGGGTCTTCCTCTCCCACCAAAGATCCAAAACCATCACAAAGCCACAAGAACTCATAGCTCAGCTGATTCGTAAGGCAAGGATGAGACTGTATGAGCTGGCAGGTTGTGACTTTACATGTATTCACCTTCCAGTCAAACTCTCTGAGGAGGGAAGGAACTCTCCTGAGAGGCTGACAAAGGAGATGTTCGAGCACTTGCTCCAGAGCAATGCCAGTCTCCAGTTGTCTCTGGACAGCTACAGTGGACAAATATCAGTCCATGCCCCGTCTCACAAGCTGTTCAATGAGGAATTCCACCTCATTCCTCGTGAGAAGAGGAGTCGGAGACCACTCAAAGCTCTCACAGTGTTCACAGACGCTTCTGGGGCTTCCCACAAGTCGGTGATGACTTGGAGAAATCCTCAGACTCAGCATTGGGAAGCTGATGTTGAGTTTGTGGAGGGTTCGCCTCAGGTAGCTGAACTGGCTGCAGTGGTAAGAGCTTTTGAGAAGTTCTCAGAGCCAATCAACTTGGTAACAGACTCAGCTTATGTAGCGGGAGTAGTGTCCAGGGCGGAGCAGGCAGTGCTCAAAGAGGTTGACAATGAGCAGCTTTTCAGGTTGCTGTCAAAACTAATCTATCTGATTTCTCATAGAGAACATCCGTTCTATGTGATGCATGTGAGGTCACACACCGATTTGCCAGGTGAGATCGCAGAAGGGAATCGTCAGGCAGACTCCCTTGCCACCCCAGCAGAACAAGCACGCCTCCCAGACATCTTCCAACAGGCAAAGCTGAGCCACCAGCAATACCATCAGAATGTGCCAGGTCTGATCCGTCAGTTCCAGCTAACACGGAGTCAGGCTCGAGCCATTGTGGCCACCTGTCCCAGCTGCCAGCTCCAGGCCATGCCATCGCTAGGTGCAGGGGTTAACCCCCGAGGCCTTGGCAGCTGTGAGGTGTGGCAGACAGACATCACACACATTCCCAGTTTTGGTCGCCTCAAATATGTTCATGTAAGCATTGACACATATTCAGGTGCGGTTTATGCCTCTGCCCATGCAGGAGAAAGAGCTGTGCATGCCAAACAACACCTAGTGCAAGCTTTTTCAGTATTGGGGATCCCTAAGGAAATCAAAACAGATAATGGCCCAGCGTATGCGTCCAAGGAGTTCCTGGAATTTGTCCAGCAGTGGGGAGTGGAACATAAGACCGGCATCCCCCACTCCCCCACAGGCCAAGCTGTGATTGAGCGTGCACATCAGACGCTCAAGCATGTTCTGGCTAGACAGAGCAATTCAACTGTGTGGATGTCTCCACAGCAGAAGCTGTGTAAAGCCCTGTTCACTATCAATTTCTTGAACTGTTCATTTGAAAACATGAATCCTCCTGTGGTTCGTCATTTTAACAGTGGCAAACAGTTCAAGCTGTCTGAGCATCCACCAGTTTTGATTAGGGATCCAGAAACCTGGGAAACCAAAGGTCCCTATGAGCTTGTTACCTGGGGACGTGGTTATGCGTGCGTATCCACTCCCTCAGGCCCTCGGTGGATTCCCCAGAAATGGGTGAAGCCTTTTGTCCCCAAACAGCCAGCTCCAGCTGAAGAGGAAGAGAAGCAAGTCGCAGTTGCTTCGAAAAGAAGACGCCGTCGGAGAGGAGAGAGAACTGACACAGAAGACGACCTTCCGGCAGACTCAGAGACTTTTAACATGTTTTAAAATATTTGTTTTCT
Organism: Catharus ustulatus; assembly: GCF_009819885.2. NCBI lineage: Eukaryota > Metazoa > Chordata > Aves > Passeriformes > Turdidae > Catharus > Catharus ustulatus. The sequence continues at coordinate 89,733 of NW_024879540.1, forward strand.
TTTTAGAGAATACCTCCCTTCCACTCAACTCATGATGAACCCCATCCAAGTTGTCATCCTGTTAACATTGAACAGTCAGGCAGCTGCATGGATCGTCCCTCAGCCGCGTCAAAACGTCTGGGTGACCCTGGCAAAGACACTCCAACAGGAAAACATATGCCTGTCCTCGGCAGCAGCAGAAAATCCTATGTCCACCTGCCTGGTAGGAGTTCCCTTGAAGGCTGGAGAATATTCAGCCAGTTTTGCAATAGAGATGCAAAATGAAATTCCCGGGATACACACAATTTCAGTATACAAAACTAGCAGGCAGCAAACAGAAGAGAATCCTATGGAGGAACTGCTGCCCAATTTGCCAAAAGCAGCTCAGGAACTTAAGGAATTAGAGCTGTTAGGTTCCTATCCAGCACAATACTGCATTCAGCTTGTAATTTATCCAAAACCTTCTGACACCAAAGAATTCCACAATGTAATACAATATAGAGAGGAATTCACGGCCAAAAAGTTGTGCGGGGTTTTGAGTCACCTTGCAGCAGACTCCCCATCTCCCAAAAGCATCCCTAAGGGGTTGTTCTTGATTTGTGGAGATCGGGCATGGGCAGGAATTCCCTCTAAGCTTTTAGGAGGACCATGTACCTTTGGGCGGTTGTTCCTGTTGGCACCCAATGAAACCTTAATTAAAGATTGGACTCATAAAAACAAATCGGTGAACAAAATCCAAAAGAGAAGTGCAGACAATTTGGACAAAGATTGTGACTCTAAAATGCTCCATTGGGCCAAGTCAAAAAGAGTTGCTGTATCCCTGTTTCTTCCATGGGTAGCAGCAGCCAAGGCTCTGGGTGAATTGGGCCACCTAGAGTGTTGGGTAGTCAAACAGGCAAATTTGACATCTACTGCCATCAGCTCCCTCCTAGAAGACGAACAAATTACCAGGCAGGCTACACTCCAAAATCGTGCTGCCATAGATTTTCTCCTGCTGCTACATGGACATGAGTGCCAGGAATTTGAAGGACTTTGCTGCATGAACCTGACCTCGAAAGCTCCTAACGTCCATGCTGCCCTCCGAGACATGAAAACCTTGATCGGACAAGTGAAGCAAGAATCTGAAGACTGGTTCAATGAACTGTTCAAGGGCTGGGGATTCACGGGGTGATGGACTTCAATAGTCAAAACTATTTTGTTATTCTTTGTTATTCTTTTCCTTGTAATACTGGCATTCGGAATCCTTCGACACTTAGTTCTCAAGGCCATTGGCAGTCTCATGCCCTCTGTCGCAATAGTGAATCACATAGAGATGAAAACCCTGAAACAATCTAAGGCTTCTACTAACGCCAAGTGGTGGGAAAGATCATAATTTGTATCCAGAATAACCTAATATCCTTCTTTCTTCTTTTAAACAAAAAAAGGGTGAGATGGTTTAACCCTATACCCTGGTGCTTTAAGAATGGTATGTCCCTTTAACCCTGTAACCCCTTGCAAGACCAATGGACTGACCCCTGCAATGGGATTGGCAAGGAAGCCAAGAATCTCCTCCCCCTTTCCTGACCCTTGAATACCCCCCGAACTTCTTATCTATTTCTCTTTATCTCTTGCTCTCCTCTCGCCCGCTCTGCCCTCATGGAAGCCTGAAGAATCAAACCATCCCTGAGATAAAGAGCCTCTGATATCTCATCTGTTCTACATGATATGCACCCCAGGCCAGCTCTGCAGAGTATTTGAGGAGCGGGGAGAGGCCAGGGTGTTGTATCACAGCCCCACCTTGGAGGCCCTTCCCTCACCCTGCTCCAGCTGCCAGACATGTTTCCTGCCCTGTGGAACCCAAACCAGGCCCCAGTTACCTGGATAATCCATGTCCTTGATGTCCTGGTCATACAGCCCTGGCCCCTTGTTCCTGTGTCAGGCTCTGGGGTTGATTTGTGGAACATCCTTGGAGGACGTTGTGGCTCCCGGTGGAATTGGGGGGATACCAGGGGACAGGGGACCCTGCTGGGCATGAACAGCTTTGGACTTGTCTGGGGAAACTGTGAGGGGAGCTGGGGCAGAGTGACCAACAACCCTGCTGTGATATCATAGTCTGCTCCGTGATTGTGTTGTCTTCTCTATGATGCCAGACCTCTGCCCTGTGATGTCACAGCTCTGTGATGTCATAGAAACAGCCTATGATGTCGTAGGTGCTCAATGATTTCACAGCCCACTCTGTGATGTCATATCCCACTCTATGACCTCATGTGGCCAGATGATAAATTGCCCACACCAGGTGAGATAACAGAATACTTGTTCTCCAAAACCACTGGGATCTGGAAACCACACAGTGCCCCTTGTGTAAGAAGGGGAACTGGTAGTTCACCAGCCTCAGTGTCCTGCCAACTCAGCCAGACTGACTGGAACTTTGGGGTCCACGACCTGCAGGGATCCCCAGAGAGACCCCCAGGACAGAAGAACACATGGGTAAAGGGGAATGGAAATAAGTTGGTGAATCTGGGGAAATGATTATCATATGTGTGTTTAGTCCAGGACGAATCAATGAATAAGTTTGCAAAATACAGAATATAAACAGAAACTCTCCTGTACTCAGCATGCACGGCTTTGGGAGGAGCTGTCCCCCTGAGCATCCAGCTGAATAAAGAATGCTGCTTTTTAATGCTACATTGGTGTTTAGGAGTTTTTTATTTACTGAATTTTTGGTGACATTCCCACTCCCAAGGAAAGCTCTGTCTCCTGTAGTTCACAAACAGAGAAGGGCTGGTGGGGGATGTGGTGGTCAGAGGCTGCCTGGGGTACAGTGACCATGAAATAATCAAATTTTCACTCTTCTGTGAAAGAAGAAGGGGCATCGACTAAACTTCTTCTCTGCACATAGGGAGGGCAGACTTTGTTCAGTATAGAATTCAGATTTGGAGAGTACCAAATCAGGTACTGATTTTTTTAAGGGAAACAGACCTTAAAAACAAAGGGGGTCCAGGAAGGATTGACATACTTCAAGAAAGAAATCTCAGTGGAGAAGGAGCCAGCAGTCCCTGTGAGACAGCAGGGAAAATGTCTGGCCTTGCTGCACATAGAGCATTTGTAGGAACTCAGGGGAAAAAAGAGGGTGCATCACCTGTGGACAAAGGTGTAGGCAACTCAGGAAGTGCTTCAGGACATTGTTAGGACATGCAAAAAGAAAATTGAGAGGGGGAAAGCTCAAATAGGACTTAATCTGGGCACCTGTGTGAAGGATAAAAGAAAATTATTTTATCAATACATTAATGGCAATAGGAGGGACAAGGAGAACCTCCATTCTTTATATGGGGGAACATGGTTACCAAAGATGAGGAAAAGGCTGAGCTATTTAACCTCTTCTTTGCCTCAGTATTCAACACTATCATAGGTTGTCCTAAGGACAAGTGTTCTCCTGAGCTGGTAGATGGGGACAGGGAGCAGAACAGATCCCCTGTAATCCAGGAGGAAGCAGCTGAGGACTTGCTGAGCCACACAGATGCTCACAGGTGTCTCTGGAATCAGATGGGATCCATCCTAGGGGGATGAGGGAGCAGCTGGATGAGCTCCCCAAGCTGCTCTCCATCATTTATCATCAAGTCCTGGCTCACCTGGAGGTCCCAGAGGATTGGAGGTGCCAATGTGAGCCCATCCCCAAGAAGGGCTGGAAGGAGGATCTGGGGAACTCCAGGCCTGTCAGCCTGACCTTGGTGCCCAGCAAGGTGATGGAACAGATCCCCTTGAGTGCCATCACAGGCACCTACAGGATGGCTGAGGGATCAGAGCCAGCCAGTGTGGATTTCAAAACCAGCATTGATGATATGGACGAGGGCATTGAGTGCACCATCAGAAAATGTGCAGATGACACCAAGCTGGGTGTGAGTGTGGATCTGCTGGAGGGTAGGAAGGCTCTGCAGAGGGACCTGGACAGAATTAATCCAGGGCTCAAATCCAGCAAGGTGAGGTTTAATAAAACCAAGTGCTGGATCCTGCACTTTGGCCACAACAACCCCTGCAGTGCTACAGGCTGGGGACAGAGTGGCTGGACAGTGGCCAGGCAGAAAGGGACCTGGGGGCACTGATGGACAGCAGGCTGGACATGAACCAGCAGTGTGCCCAGGTGGCCAAGAAGGCCAATGGCACCTGGCCAGGGTCACGAATGGTGTGGCCAGCAGGACCAGGGCAGTAATTCTTCTACTGTGCTGAGCACTGGTTGGGTAGATCTCAGAGTCCTGTGTCCGGCTCTGGGTCACCCAATTAAGGAAGAACATGGAGGGGCTGGAGGGTTTCCAGAGAATGGCAACAAGGCTGATGAGGGGTCTGGAGCACAAGTCCTGTGGGGAGTGGCTGAGGGAGAATGGATTGTTTATCCTGGAGAAGAGGCTCAGGGGAGACAAGGCGATGTCAGGGCACAGTTGGACTTGATGATCACCAAGGACTTTTCCAACTTTGCTCATTCTGTGATTCTCTGAAACTCCCCCAGGAGGAGTAGCAGGACGTGCCCTGGGCCCCCTCTTCAGAAGGTTCAGCAGCTCAGTTCCCTCAGCTTCTCCACACAGGCCCCAAAGCCCATCCTGTCAATCCTGCAGAGCCTCTCCAGCCCCTCCTCATTGTCGAGAACAGGGAGCCCCACACCCAGACACAACAGCTCAGATGTGCCCCCCTGGCCTGTGGTGCCTCTGGCAAGGGAGCAGCAGGAGGCACTGCAGGACCCTGCAGACAATTCCTGAAGCACTTGTAGGATGATCCTGCTGCCCAAGGGACATTCCCATGGTGCCAGCTCAGGAACTGAAATGGGGAGTGGGGCTACAGAGGAAAGGGCAAACAGTGATGGGTTGTTTGCCGGGGAGGGGAACAGGGATGGCCAAGAAGGAGAAATCTGGAGCAGGAAAGAGGAAAGAAAGCAAAAATGAAGCCCAGGAAATGCTTAGGGCAGACTGGGGGAGGCTGCCAGGCAGCCCTGGCTCTGAGCATCAATGTCTGCAGTGGGACAGGAAACTCAGAGCTCATGGGAATAAATTTTCTGGCTGACTTCAGAGGCCATGACAAACCTAAATGGTTTCCCTCCCAACCCCAACCCTTTGCTGGTCCCAGGGGCTGATGGCATTTGTGCTCACTCAGCTCCATCTCCCCACAGCAGCACCATGGGGGTGCTGACGCCTGCTCTGGGCAATGCAAACAGGGGCTCCTGAGCCAGTGCTGCCGTGTCTGTGCCTGCAAGGATGCGGCACCTCTGTGAGCTGGGGGAGAGGCCAGGGCTGCAGAGGGGGGATGTTGTTGGCAGGTGCATGAGGACGCTCTGGGACGCTGCCCTGGGGTGTCCAGCGCAGTGGGGATGGATCAGCCCCTGCTCTGCTGCTCCTTCCCAGGGTCTCCCCCTTGCAGGGACCTTGCAGAGCACCAGCCATGCTGTTTGCCCCCAGCCTGCCCACGGCCAGCCTGGGGCTGCACACCCTGGGGGTTTTCTCTGCTCAGCATTGGCCTGGCCAAGTGTTCTGGAGAGAGCCTGGGCAAGGAGCCTCGAGCCCCCAGGCCCTGCCCTGAGGTGTCAGCGCTGCCCCAGCAGTGCCCATGGCCTGTCCCTGCTGCAGCCCCGGCACTGCCACCCCCAGGGCTGTGCCCAGCCCCGAGAGCACTCAGGCCCTGCAGCAACACGAGGGGCAGGAGGGCAGCGGGGCAGTGGCACAGGGAGCAGCACTGGCAACACCAAGTGCTGCTGCTGCTGGGCACAGCTGCTGTGCCAGCACTGATCTGCCCCAGCTCTGCACACAGACATTGCTGCTGCAGCTCCAGAGAAGGGAACAAAAGGGGGATCCCTTTTGTTTTGTTTATGTTATGTTTTACCTTTTCTTTGGAGAAAACTTTGATGTGAGATCCTGTATTTCATTTAAAGCCAACAGGAGTACAGCCTCTTATTTCCAGTCCTTCCCACCAGGGAAAGTGGAGAAAAATCAAATGAGAAATGGCAAAAACAAAACAAAACAAAACATTTCTTAGTGAACAACATGAAAAACATTAAAGAACCTCTTAAATTAAAACAACCAGAACTTAAAAAATTTTTTTTATTACAAGTGATTTGCAGAAAATGGCAACCAGTTTAATGCTCCTGAAAGCATCTAGTGATCATTCTCCACACTGCAGCCTTGAGCTCCTGGTTCCTCAGGCTGTAGATGAGGGGGTTCAGGGCTGGAGGCACCACTGAGTACAGAACTGACAGGGTCAGATCCAGGGATGGGGAGGAAATGGATGGAGGCTTCAGGTAGGCAAATATACCAGTGCTGACGAACAGGGAGACAACAACCAGGTGAGGGAGGCAGGTGGAAAAGGCTTTGTGTCGTCCCTGCTCAGAGGGGATCCTCAGCACAGCCCTGAAGATCTGCACGTAGGAGAAAACAATGAACACAAAACAACCAAGTGCTAAACAAACACTAACAGCAAGAAGCTCAAGCTCCCTGAGGTAGGACTGTGAGCAGGATAGTTTGAGGATGTGGGGGATTTCACAGAAGAACTGGCCCAGGGCATTGCCCTGGCACAGGGGCAGGGAAAATGTATTGGCTGTGTGCAGCAGTGAATAGAGAAAGCCACTGGCCCAGGCAGCTGCTGCCATGTGGGCACAAGCTCTGCTGCCCAGGAGGGTCCCGTAGTGCAGGGGTTTGCAGATGGACACGTAGCGGTCGTAGCACATGATGGTCAGGAGGGAAAGCTCTGCTACAATGAAAAACAGAAAGAAAAACACCTGTGCAGCACATCCTGCATAGGAGATGTTCCTGGTGTCCCAGAGGGAATTGTGCATGGCTTTGGGGACAGTGGTGCAGATGGAGCCCAGGTCAGTGAGGGCCAGGTTGAGCAGGAAGAAGAACATGGGGGTGTGCAGGTGGTGGCCGCAGGCTACGGCGCTGATGATGAGGCCGTTGCCCAGGAGGGCAGCCAGGGAGATGCCCAGGAAGAGGCAGAAGTGCAGGAGCTGCAGCTGCCTCGTGTCTGCCAGTGCCAGCAGGAAGAAGTGGCTGATGGAGCTGCTGTTGGACATTTCTTCATTCTGGGCTTGCTGGCCTATTAAAAGAAAACATGGACAAAGTGGCAATAATTTACTGGAGTCAATCCTATGCTTTTTTTTTTTTTAAACCCCGTCAACATTATTTCTGTTCATGTGAAGGAGCTTTGCTAAACTTTTTTGAGTATGGTTTGTGCTGCTGAGTTACTGCCTCATCTCCAGCATAGCTCTCAAAATGAACACTAAGGAGCTCAGAGGGAAAACAGCGCTCCCTCTGCCCCTGGTCCCCCACAGGTGCCCTTTGCTCATTATATCTCGCTCTATTTCAGGGTGATCAAAATTAAAATGTGCTGGAAAATAAAGTGGACATTTTGAAGACTCCTGTTTAAAAATCATTCTCTACCATCCCTCCTCTCTTTCCCTGTGCAGCTAGACAGGGAGCAATATCCAGGGTTTGTCTTGCTCTCTGGGTCCTGGAGTTGTATTTAGTGGGATCTGTTCCTCTCTATCCAAGCCTTGTCCCTGTCAGTGCTCCCAGAGCCCAGCCCAGCCCTGGGGGCTCAGCTCTGCCCTGCACACCCCTCCCAGCACAGGGCACTGCCCAGGGGCATCTCCCTGGCACCAGGGTCTTAAGGACAGCTCAGACAAACTGAGATGCTGCAAGCCAAGGTGCTGCTGCTGCTGTCTGGAGGCAGAGGAGAGTGAGGAGGCACTTTGTGAGGGAGATCTGAGGCAGATCTGCTGATGCCCAGCGGGACAGTGCAGGAGTCTCAGTGACACAGACACACCTGACAGCCCCTTTCCCTTCCCTTGAGGAGAAAGCTGAGAGCAGCCCTGGCCATGCAGCACCATCTCCACAGCAGGAGGAATCTGCCCTGATGGGGGTGGCTCCTTCCACCTCCAACATCTCCCCACAGTCCATAGGGAGCTCCCAGGAAGGCTGAGAGCTGGCCCTGGCAGGTGGCACATGCCCTGGGCTGGCCAAGAGCCCTGAGGGCTGCGGGAGCTGCTCTGCAGGACAGCCCTGGGCAGCCCTGGCTGCAGCCCCAGCTTCAGCCCCTGCAGCCATCCCTGGCAGCAGGAGCTGTCCTGCCCTGTCCCTCTGATGGTGCTCAGGGCAGCCCTGCTCTGCTGCACATCCTTCTCCTCATCCTCCTCCTCCTCCACCTCCTCCTGTTCCTCAGAGAAACTGGAGAGTCCTCCTCACACATCCCCCAGGCTGTGGGGTGTGCTGGCTCCAGGAGATCCCTGCAGGAGCACAGGGGACATTGCCCTGCACCCACACACTCACCATGTCCATGCCTGTGAAGATGTTTCCCCAAGTGAAGTCTCAGCTCCATGTCTTCCCAGTGCTGATTGCCTTTAGCCTGTCTGTGCCTGGCTCCTGTCCCCTCAGTGCCTGCAGGCAGTGCCCTCAGCCCAGCTGGGCTGGGAGAGGAGTTCCTCCTCAGCAGAAATGTCTTTTTGAAGCTTTTCTTGGTTATAGGTATCTCCCTCTGTGCCAGGAGCTCAGCCCACCTCAGCAGCACAGGCAAAGCACAAGGACTTTAATGAGCCTCTTGGGGATTTGGGGCTGTTTACATCAAACTAAGTCCCTCAATGAGTATTCAAAAAACTTCTCAAGAACTCAAAATCAAATTGAAACTTAAAAGTTTCTTTTATTTTAATGAGTTCCACTGAGAAAGTGTCTCCATGTTCCTGTTAGAGAAGAACACTGGAGGCACCAATGACAGGTGAGGACAAACAAGGGAAAGGTGTCTCTGATGTTGAGCACACCTGGATGTGTCTCAGGAATGCAAAGGGCCAAGGCCTGAGCCCCAGCCCCTGCCAAGGCACATCCTGTCCCTCCCTCATTGCTCAGGGCTCTTCCTAGGGCACTGGGCTCTGGGGATGTGCAATGCCAAGGGCAGCACCATGGGGCAGCCCCTGCCAGGCTGCTGAGCAGGGACAAGGAGGCAATGAGGCCCCAGCACAGCAAGGCTCACTTGTCCTTTCCTGCTGGCCTCAGGCCCAGGGCCAGCAGCCATGGCCAAAGTGCTGCAGGAGTTGGCTCTGGCAGGGCCTTTCAGCTGCTGCCCATCCCTGTGCCCTGTGCAGCCCAGGCTGTCCTACGGTGTCCATGCCCTGTGCCTCTGTCCCTGCAGGCTGTCGTCATCCCCCGGCTGCCCCACCTGGCTGGCCCCTTCCTTTGCTGACAGCTCTGCGTCCTGCCTGCCTCTGCCTGGCCACACAAAGCCTTGGGCTGCTCCAGACTCCTTCTGGGGGATGTGTTGCACCACAGTCCTGCCTTGGGAGTGAAATTCCCTTCTCCCTGTGTGCTGTCAAGACCTCCCCAAGTGATCTTTGTTGCTGTATTTCTTTCTCAGTTGGTGTCATACAAAGAGGAAGAGCTCCACCATTTATGGCTACTCCTGTTCTGTCCTCAACCTTCACACCACTGAGCCCAGGGCCCCCAGTCTCTATTGGTTATGTGCTTGTGGCCTCTAAATCCCATCTTGGGAGATTTTTGTGTCCTTTCAAGGTCTTTTCAGATTAAAACATCATGGTCATACTCCAAGAAAAATTGAAATATTTTTACAATACTGTAGTGTCAGAGAAAGGGACATAGCCTTTACAACGGTCAGGGATAAATTCAGATTTAAGAAATACATATTTTATGATGAGGTTAAGAAGATGGAAACAGTTTATCCATAGAAGCGAATGCCCCATCCCAAGCAGTGTTCAAGGTCAGGAGCTTTGACCATCTGTTCCAGTGGTAGTTGTGCCTTCCCACAGCACAGGAGGTGCAGTAGATGATATTTTAGACCCATTCCAATTAAAAAAAAAAAAAAAAGGTTAAAAAATAAATTCAAGTAAAGGTCTGATGCTTCCTCATGAAAGACTCACCAAGGGAGTCAATGGCAGAGCTTTCCAGCATGACCTTGCCAGCTGAGCATGGGGTTTCTTCATCAGGGTCTGAGATTCATGATGGACATTCACAATGGGCATTTGGGGAATGTGCAAGATTTCCCATGGGCTGTACAAGAAAGGACCCCAGGAAGGGAATGGAAGGGCGATCAAGGTGGATTGCTGAGAGGTGATGGCCAGTGCCCATCCCTGGCTGTGCCCTGCAGCTGATCCCCACAGCCTGTGGCATTTTCCTAAACCCTCCAGTGCCAAGAACTGACTGGGACAAGGGAGCTCTCTCTGCTCTGGGTACTGAGGGATGTCCAGGTGCCAGATACTGGACTGGGCACCACAAATCATCAGACCCTGTGTCCTTTGAGGGCCCAGGCACTGGTGAGACTGGTGTGTGTGCAGGCAGCACTGGTGTGTGTGGGGCTGGGTGTAACCACCAGGGAACATCAAACTCCCACCCCCATGGTGACCCCCAGATGTCCCTGATGCACGCCCCAGCCTCTTGGAGAACCAATCCCTGGCCCACATGTCCCCTGTGTCCACACCCCATGTCCTCCTGGTCCTAATGGTGATCCTCATGCCCCTGTCCCTCCAAGGTGACACCTTAATACCCCAAATATCCCTCCCAACCTGTCAGAGAACCAGATGCTGAGTAAACATCTGGCTGATGGGCTCCATCTGTCCTCTGTTCCCACCATGTCCCCCCATGTCCCTTCCCCATGGTGATGCCCCAATGTCTCAATGTCCCCCAAAGCCTGTCAGAGATCCAATCACTGGCCTGGATCCCACCCTGGGTGAGCATCTGGCTGATGGGATCCATCTGCCTCTCCATGTCCCTGCTCTTCATTATTGTCTCCATCGATGCCCCTCCTGCCAGAGGGGAGCAGGGGGACACAGGAAGGACATGGGGCATGGTGGCCACCGGGACGGCTGGTGACCATGGTGTTGGTGGGGTCATGAGGATGGTCACAGGGCTTGGTGGCCACCAGCACATGGCCATGGGACTGGTGGTCATCAACATGGCAGTCATAGGAAAATTGATGGCCTTAGAGGGGCTGGTAGCCATCAATATTATGGTCATAGGGCTTGGTGGCCAAGATGGTGGCCATGGAGAGATGGTCATGGGCCTTCAGGGTGGTCATCATGGGGCTGGTAGGCATCAAGATGGGGTCTGGTGGCCATGAGGAGTTGCTGGCTGCAGGGATTGGGGGGTGTGGCTGATGGTTGTTGTAGGACGACGCGGGAGACGAGTCTCAGACTATCCTGGTCAACAAGTCTCAACTTTATTATAATACTGTTGTTCTTTTATACAGTATATAATTAAGCTCATGCATATTGCAAAACTATAGCTCATGATTGGTACAAGTATTTATCAGCCCTTTGACGCATGTCGGAAGCCTTGCAGTTACAGTTGTTTCATTTCATATGATTTTCCCATACCATGCTGTTATACTCCCTTGATATTGTTCCTCTTCTATCCCCGCAAGGGCATCCTGTCCTTGCTGCAACCCTTGTTCACACTTTAACCAGTCTGCTATTATCCCTATGTCCTTTGTCTCTCAACCACTGCTCAGAGAGACTATCCACACTTTCCCCGTTTTCTTTATATGCTAGTAGAGCAGTGGCTGTGCTCTCTGTGATCATTTTATTTAGAGCCTGTCTAAGAAATGCACAAAAGCAAGGCACAATTAGCATAAGTGCAAAAAGAACTATCCCTATAATGATCAGATGTTGAAGGAGAGAAGTCAGCTAAGGTCCAAGACCTAAACTTTTTAACCAATCATTAAGGCTAAACCCTGTGTCCTCTTGCAAGTGCGATGTTAGAGTAGCCAATTTAGCCAACTGGGCATGTATCGATACAGAGTGATATGATAAATTCTTACAGCACATTCCTTCGAAATTTTGGCACCCATGACCATGAGCTAATAAAAGAAAATCTATGGTGGCTCTATTTTGTAATGTTGCATGACGGATTGAGTTCACATCCGTCAGGAGGCCAGATATAGCAATTGACGTGGCATTACTTTGTTTTGCCAACCAACAACCCAATTTATTTAAAGTGGTCAAGGCATGTGCAGTGCCTACCCCTGGTACCAGAGATCCTAGGATCCTTTCCTCTCGTGACCAGAACTGAGCCTGATCATCACACTCAGGTTGGAAGGCATGTTGGAAGGCATGTGTCATCCTTTTGGCTCGCTTATGTTTCTTATATTGTTGGATAATCATAGATGTATTTGGTGACAATAGGGTTAATCTCCCTAAAGTACATGGACCTCCTTCTAACTTTGAGGGTACACCAGGCCAGACTCGATCTCCACAAATCAAAAATATCCCCTGAGGTAACTGTCTGGGAATGTTAGAGGACAGTGAAATATTGGGACTCGTGTAATTGCACCACATGGATGCGTTCTGGTACACATTTAGAATCGGATTGGCATTAATCGGCAGTGATTGGCCCGTTCCATACCTTCGGTAAACACTAGTCTAATTAAATCGCACACAGAAATCAGCCTTTACTGTACCCAAAATTTCTAGCTCTTGTGGTTCCTGGGCCGCCCGTGGGAAATGTGGAACCACTAAATCCCATTGGTCAGCGTACGACCGTGATTTATTGGTCTGGCATAAAGGTACGGTACCGGTAGGACAAGGCAGATTATCTAAGGGCAACCCCACCAAACAGGTAGAAAAAGGGTTACCAGCTGAGGACAAAGACAAACAAATAGCCTCTTGGCCTGTTCGATTAGCTAATGTCACCCAAACGTTTTCTTTTGGCTGTACTGGGGCCCAAATGTCAATTGTTTGAACTAGGGTGACTACTCCTCTCAGTATAAGGAGTATCATGGCACTTACAGGGTTCATATTGATAATTTGAATAGGGCTTTGACTAGTTCTGGATTCCTGTCCGGGAGGGTCTCTAGCTCCTGGGGGCCTCGCCTGGTGCTTCGAGGATAACAGCAAAGGGCAAGGATCTGGCTAGCTCTACTACCGCCATTGCCGTGGCCCGGGGAGCCGACGGGGGCCCTGCGCCGCCATTGCCGCAGCCCGGGGAGGAGAGGGGGGGGCTGCGCCATCATTGCCGCGGCCCGGGGAGGATGGGGGGGAGCACCGCCATTGCCGCGGCTGGGGGAGCCGACGGGGCCCTGCGCTGCCATTGCCGCGGCTCCGGGAGCGACGGAGAGCCCCGCGCAGCCATTGCTGTGGCCCGGGGAGGAGGCGGGGTGCTTTGTCCGCGCCCGCCGCCGAGCGCCACGGGTGCGGGAAAGCTCCGTCCCCGGCCCGCCGCCGCTGCTGTAGGAGCAGGGGAAGCTCCGTCCCTGCCTGCCACCGCGGGGCAGCGCCGACCTGGGGTGACCGAGCCAGTGGCAGCGGCGGCTGGCCCTGAGCGGCAGCACCGGGCTGGGCCACCTGGCCCCGTCAGCAGCCCCTAGCGGGCCGAGCCTGCACAGCCTTAGCTCAACCAGTAAACCCCGCCTCCTGCGGTTCTGTTTATGTATTTCACTGTGTGCTGGACCTCCCACTTGACTTGTAACCTGCACCAGTCCTCTCTGTTTTCAAAGAGCGTCAGGGCTTCCCTAAGGGAGCGGGTCTCTGTTAATTGCTGAGCGTCTCTCTGCCACGATTCTGTCTGCTTACGGAACACACATGTGTAACAAAGCAGCAACGTATTACCCCGCTGTGGCGTTACCACTTTTCTCCCGCAACCCCCGCAAATCATTAACACCAGCGCCGCTCTACCACCACAACGCTCGCCCCGGCATACTAGGCACTTTGACGCATTCAGTACCCAGTGCTTGCATTCACACCTGTGCAAAAGACCATCAAGGTTATTTTCAGGATTTTGCCAATTCCAGTTCAATGGTCTCTTGGATAGACTATGTAGTTCTTCTACACAGTGCTGAAGACACAGTTTATTCCGCAGGAGGTTCAGTTCCGGGTCGGCAGTCCTTGCCGGGAACATTAGCTGGTTGAGCCCACCGGGAAGGAACCCACAAGGTACCTGAAGGGGTGGAAACACATAAGTAACCTCTACCCCAATATAATACCTTGGCTGGCGCTTGCCATACCCCCGATTTGGGGTCTCTGTACCTAACCCATACTTCCTCTGTGGGAACCTCCCTATTTATGCCGGCTTGGTGACGGATGGCTGGGGGCTCTTTCTGTTCCCCAAACACACACAGGTAGTTGATGACATACAATGCCTTGGCGAGTTTTGTATGGATATCATTCTGTTCCTCCATCTTACTAATATACCGTTTCAGCATGCCATGGGCCCTTTCTATAATCGCCTTCCCTGTGGGGGAATGTGGAATCCCTGTGATATGTTTGACTCCCCACGTATCTAGGAATCTGTTCACTTTGCCACCCACATAGGCAGGACCATTGTCTGTCTTTATTGTCCCAGGAATTCCCATTACAGCAAAACAACTAGTGAGATGTCTTATAACGTGAAGGGCTTTTTCCCCTGCTTGAGCAGTCGCCCACATAAACCCACTAAAGGTATCGATGGTAACATGCACATATCGCAATCTCCCAAAGCTTGTCACGTGTGTGACATCCATCTGCCAGATCTCATTTGATTTGAGACCCCTTGGATTCACTCCAAGTCCTAAACCCAGACCCCCATTATGTTGACTACATATAGGACAAGCCCTCACTATCGCTTGCGCATCTGTCATCTTTATATTGAACTGTCTGACTAGACCTTTCGTGTTGTGATGGAACAGTCCATGAGCCTCTCTAGCTGAGGCTAGGCTAGTGGCAACTTGGTCTGCGCCAACCATAACAAGCCTGTCTGCCCGCGTATTTCCTTCCCCTAGCCCAACCTCCCATTTGTGACTTCTGGTATGAATGACAGAGTATGGATTTGTTCTGTCCCTGATAGCACGCTTCAATTGTAAGAACAAATCGAGCAAGCGCTTGTTTTTCACCTCCTTAATGGAGGCATCTTCAATTCTGGCTGCAACTCCAACTACATACAAGGATTCTGAGATTAAATTCACAGGCTCCCGTATGTTGGACATAACCCATACTGCAGCAAGCAATTCCAGGGTCTGGAGGCTATCATCAGGGTGAGCCTCTAGTATTTGTTGATGCCATTTGCCCTTGACTTTCCACACCACAGCAGCTCGGCGGCTACGCTTTCCCGCATCAGTGAATGCTGTTATCGCTCTGGCAATGGGCTTTTCCCTCCTCAGCGGCCTCACGATCCATTTCCATTCCCCTATCCACTGCAATGCTTTTGGCGCCACAGGGCCTGTATCGACAGTAGCTCCTGAAGCAAGTAACGCATCGGCCAACTCTGCTGAGTTTATTAGATACCAGTCCAAGGTATCCCGTTCCATGGGGAGGTGTATCGTCGCAGGCTCCCTGCCGCTGATTTCCACTGTCCGTATGTGACCCTTCTTGATCAAAGACGCCAGTTGCAAAAGTTTTGGTGATATTGTTCGTTGCTGCTGAAGAGGCGGAGTTAACCATTCTAGCACCTGTATCTTCTCTGTTTTCTTTACTGTTTGCACTATGGCACTAAGCAGATGCTGTTGTGATGCCCAAAGCATGAGGCCGAGGGGAACTGTCGGATCTTATCGAGCTACAAAGTTAGTAGCAATGCGGTGCAGGATCTTGTTTAGGCTCTGCCGCTGATGATCATCGAGCGCTATGGGCGTGCAGGGATCAGTCTTTTTGAGTAGTGGGCGCAGGTCACTTAGCAGATCATTGGGTATTTCTACTACTGGTTTAAGCTACTGGAGATCGCCGAGAAGTTTTTGAGCTTCATGTAGGGTGGAAATCTTTGTTGCAATGTCCAATTTTTGAGGCGTAATTTTTTGGTCTGTGATGGTCTACTCAAGGTATTTTCACCGTGCCGATTTTTGTACTTTTTTAGGGGTCACAATTAGGGAAAATTTTGCTAACATTTGGATGATAAAATTAATCTGTGTTTGTGTGAATTGCTCTTTTTGCGCGAGGAGGATATCATCCATATAATGGTATATAATAGTTTTTGGCATTTGTCGGTGTAACGGTTGTAACGCCGCATCAACGTACAGCTGGCAGAGTGTGGGTGAATTACGCATACCCTGGGGCAACACAGTCTATTCAAATTTTTTATCTGGTTCACTTTGATTCAAAGCAGGTAGGGTAAATGCAAATCTCTTTGTATCACTAGGATGTAAGGCTATTGTAAAGAAATAGTCTTTTAGATCAATTATCAGCAAAGTCTATCGCTCGGGAAGCATGGCGGGGTTTGGCAACCCTGGTTGCAACACTCTTATGGGCTCTATTTGTGCATTAACAGCTCGAATATCATGCAGAAGTCGATACTTTCTGGATTTTTTCCTGATGACGAAGATGGGTGTGTTCCATGGGCTGGTTGACAATTTCAAATGTCTTTGTCGAAACAGCTCCTCCACCAGCAGGTGAGCTTGTTGGAGGTTTTATCGCTTTAGTGGCCATTGCTTAACCATCACGGGGGTGTCAGATTTTCACGTGAGTGGTAGCGGGAAGTCTTAAGCAAGGGCACTCACATTAAAGGGTCATTATTTGTGAGGACTAAACTCAATTGAGACAATACGTTACGCCCAAGGAGGCACTGTACCGTTGGGGGTAAGGGTGCAATGGAGAACGTAACAGGAATAGTTTTACCTTCTACTTCTAGCTGCACTACAGGGGTACGGCGAGCTAAGGTCATGCCACCTATGCCAGTGACAGTTGTAGCAGAAGGGAGCGTGGGCCATTCACTTGGCCAGTGTTCAGGCGCTAGGATAGAGGTGTCGGCTTCTGTATCCAAAAGTCTAGATACAGTGATGCTTTCTCCTTGGAGCGTAATTTTAAAATTTTTCGGGGCTGCGATGTAAGATCTAGTGTAAGGAGAACCAAACTCCTGGTAGATCTAAAACTTTTATTTTGGCGTGGTTGTCGATTGAGGGGAGCGATACCTTTGGTCAGTTGAGGGAGTGGGATAATTTGAGCAATGCACTGGCCTTTGGTTATTGTAAATGGTGGAAAGAGAGTAAATGCCATTATCATAAGTTCTCCCATATAATCAGAGTCAATTATCCCGGGCAACACAAACAAACCTTGCATGCTGGCCGATGAGTGTCTAAGTAACAGTCTTCCAGCAGGCTGTTCCCCAACAATGATTGGTCCATAAAGTCCCGTGGGTATTTTAACAGGATGGTTGTTGAACAAGGTGACGTCTACTGTGGCTGCCAGGTCCAGGCCGAGGCTCCTTGCGGTGGCTGGCTGCAGTGATCGCATGGTGACGTGACAGCTGCAACTTGTGTTTCCGCGCGGCCGTTGTTCGCGCTGCTCTTGTCGTTTCCCGACTTCTTTCGGCAGGCACTTGTGTTGTGGGTATTCGATTGACACTTTCTGCACTATACTTCAGTTGCTTGGCAGTTACGCCGTATATGGTCAAAGTTGCCACACTGGAAGCATTTTATGCGACCTTCATTGGTTGGTCAGGAGCGGGGGCCTGCTGCAACTGCTTGGAGAGGTGCAAGGGCAGTTAACACCTGACTCTGAGCTGCTTTGGACTGCTCTTGAAGAGCTGCAGCTTGCGCTTTCATTCTTTCTCTTATCTTATCTAATGCACTGGCTAGAAATGCTTGTGGCTCTGCAGGCAGTGAGGATGCCTTCTCTAGCAAATTAGCTATAGTTTAATTCCTAGGCATTGTATTAATGAGAGAACGCGTGTGGGCATTGCCATTTTGCAGTATACACTGCTTTAGCAGTTCTCTTTGCATAAATTCTTGTACTCCTGCCTTTGTTATAGCCTCTATCACCTTATCTACAAATGATCTTAACGGCTCCTCTCTTCTTTGTTTTATTTTCATATATATAGGCACTCTTCCTGGGGCTTTAACTTTATTTATAGCTCGTCTAGCCACAGCCATTGCCTCCTTACAGTGTTCTGGCTCTATCAAAGCTTGAGCCTCTACTCGAGCATATGCACCTAAACTTAACAGTTCGTCAAGGGTTATACCACGAAGGGGGTCAGCAGGACCACGTGGAGTGGCTACCGACCTCATAGCTTCTTGCTGCTAATGGGCATCAAACAATAATTTTTGATGTGCTGAGAACATCAATCTAGCTATGCCTTTGATGTTAGTGGGCAATAGCACAAATGCAGAGAATATATAATCCAGCATTTGCTTTGCTGGTTCACTGGCCACCCCGTAAGCTCCTACGGTGGAGCGAAATTGAGCAAGTAACTTCCAATCCAATGATGTAATGTTGGCTTGCATCTTGCTTGCAGTTTGAGTGAAAGTCACAGGGAATGTTAACATATCTCTTGCTGCTTTCGCCATCTCGTCATTTCCCTTATCTAGACTTTCACGGGCAAGCATGTTCCACATCTGCTACTGTTCTCTGGCTACATTCCCCCCCAAGTCAAACTCGTTATCCGGGGGTGGACCTAACGACCCCGGAGGCGGCGGCAGAGGTGGATCGAGGACGGGGTTCTCGCCCTGAGGCTGGGCAGGCGTGGGTGGGTCAAGTTGCTCCACTCCACCCCGAGGTCGGGCGGATGGGTCAAGCCGCTCCGCCATTTCTTCGTCAGGGGGTGCTGAAGGCATAGCAGAAGGCAGGGTAACTGCACTAAACATGGGAGGGTTCACCATGCTCTAGTCTATACTATAGTTCTTGTTCTTTTTTTGTGCACTACGTGCTCCTTCTGCAGCCTTCTTCTCAGCTTGCATCATGAGTAACTTATTATGCACTATCTTTCACAGCTTCCCGTTCTTTTTTGTCTGCTTATCGTCATCAAGGGTTAACTCCCACAATTTATCTTCGTACCTCTGCTACTCAGTTAACGTCTTCATGGAGTGAGGATTCTCAAAAAACCCATAAGATACTGCGTGCTGTAGCAAAGCGGGAAGGTCCTTATCTAAGTTTATCCCCTTAACCTGCCTATGTTTCAAAGTGGCTGCTAATAACTCATATGCCGCTTGCCTGTTTATATTTACGTCAGCGCTGTTGCAGCTTCTCCAAGTCTCGGTGGCACGTATCGCCGAGACCCACCACTGTGGCGCCCTGGGCACGGGGCTCTGCTTGCCTTTTTGCCGTTTTTCTGCGTGCAGAACCCTAACCCAACGCGTCGTTTGTGTTCTTCACGGCTGCCGGCGTCTTCCCCCGGTTCTGAAAAGGGCGAGGTACGTCGGGGGTCACCAATTGTTGTAGGACGACGCGGGAGACGAGTCTCAGACTATCCTGGTCAACAAGTCTCAACTTTATTATAATACTGTTGTTCTTTTATACAGTAAATAATTAAGCTCATGCATATTGCAAAACTATAGCTCATGATTGGTACAAGTATTTATCAGCCCTTTGACGCATGTCGGAAGCCTTGCAGTTACAGTTGTTTCATTTCATATGATTTTCCCATACCATGCTGTTATACTCCCTTGATATTGTTCCTCTTCTATCCCCGCAAGGGCATCCTGTCCTTGCTGCAACCCTTGTTCACACTTTAACCAGTCTGCTATTCTCCCTATGTCCTTTGTCTCTCAACCACTGCTCAGAGAGACTATCCACAGATGGTGGAGACAGGAATGCAACATTGATGGGTTTTTTTGATGACATTATTTATTGATGTTCCCTCTCTTTCATTGGGGCTTGGAATTTCCTGTGCTTACAGATTCGATTGGTCAAAGATCTTGTGTTTGGAGTCTGTTCTGGCCAAACTGTTTGTGCAGCTCCAGCCCAGCTATAGCTGTCAGAGGGGCGGTGGCCATGCAAGGGTTGGTTGCCATCAAAGTTGGCAGCTGTGGAGTTGGTGGTGGCCATGGGGTCTGGTGGCCATGAGTGGGGAGTCTGTGGCCATGGACATTGGGATGGTGGCCATGAAGATGATGACCCTCAGGGTGGTGGCCATTTGGTTTGGTGGCCATGGGAGTTGGGTTGGTGGCCAAAGGGGGTTGATGTGCCCCAGGGGGTTCCCCCTTTGTCCCCCAGTGTCCCCTGATGATGCCCAAGCTGACGCCACTGTTGCTGACACCTTGGCTGATGGTGCTCAAGATCTCGTTCCCCATCATCCTCCTTGGAACAACCCTCCAGTTCATTGCCAGGAGCTGCCTGGAGGAGGAGGGGGGGCAGGACATGTCCCCATGTCCCCATAGCCCCCTGTCCCAGCATCCCCAATCGCTGCATTCCCATGGGCCCATGTCCCACCTGAACCCTGCCCTCTGCTCATGGGTGACTTTTGTGGTCACCTTCATGGTCCATGGTCACCTCCAGGCTCCTCCCTGTCTCCTCTCTCTCACTTCCTCTGTCCCTTTGACAATCTCCAGCTGGTCTTGACCATCTCCATATCTCCATCACCACGTCCTGCTCACCTTGAACATCTCCATATCCCACCTCGTGTCCCCATGTCCCCACCACCTCTCCACATTGCACTGCCCCTCTCTGTGTCCCCAATTCCATCTTCCTATCTCCTCTACCTCCTCCCTGTCCCCTCCACATGTGCCACCACCATGGCCTGGTCACCTCCACAATCTCCAGGTGTCCTTGGCCCTGTCTCCTCCCTCCCTGCTCTCCCCATCATCTCCTGGTCACCTCAATCATCTGATTCCTCTTCCCACCACCATCTCCAGGTGACATTGACCATCTTTGTGCCATCTCCACTATCTGCTGTCACCTTGACCATCTCCTCCTGGCTACCATACCATCCCTATGACCCCACCACCATGTCCATGTCCTCTCCATGTCCCCTACTCCATGTTTGGGTCCTATCTTGTCTCTGCCCCCACTTTCATCTCCATGTCCCCTCTGCTGTCCCCTCCACTATGGCTTGGCCACCTCGATCTCCTCCCTGTCCACCCCCCCAACACTGTGTCCCTTTGTTCCCCTCTCCCCCCATCTCCATCTTCTGCCCTCAGCTCAACCTTGTCCCACCTCTTGGCCCCAGCCCCACTCACAGGAACACCCTTGGCACTGTCATCGCCATGTCCCCTGGCGCTGTCACTACTACACCCCTGGCACTGCCACTATAACACACCAGGAACCGTCACCACACCCCTGGAACTGTCATCACTGCACCCCTGGCCCTGTCACCACCACATCCCTGGCGATGTCACTGCCACATCCCTGGCACTGTCACCATAACGTCCGGGGGACTGTCACCACCACATCCCTGGCACTGTCACCTCCTGTCACCCCCATGTGTCCATCACCCCCCGTGCCACTGTAACCCCCTCACGTGACACTGATGGGGTGTGGCAGGGTCTGAATTAGGGGGGGCAGGTTGAGGGAATCACCTGATGCCATCTGGTGTCCATGGAGAGCCCCCCCAAGTGTCCCAAACGCCCCTGCCCCACTCATTTATGGTCAATAAAGGGAATTTCCCCTCCCCCACCCCAAACCACCAGGGGGGCGGGGTTTGTGGGGGTGGGGATCCCAGGGGTAGCCAATCACAGCCCGGGGTTGGGTGTTGGGGCAAGGCAGGCCACGCCCCCCCAGGTAAGAACCCCCCCCGACCCCCAATTCGGGCTTCAGTCGCCTCCAACTCTGGACAGGTCAGTGGGGCGCCCCTCCCCCACCAGGAGTCCCTGGAAGTGGGGAGGAGGGGCGGTGATGTGGCCATTCCGGACTGGACTTTGGATCCCTCTGATCTGGGGAGGAGGGGGGAGAGGGACCCACATTTATGGGATGGGACCCACATTTTGGGTGCCCATGGGGGGGCGGGACCCACATTTGATCTTCTTCCAGGACTCCCAAATCCACCTCAGGACCCCAGTAACCCCCAAACCGCTCCTGCGCCCAAAAATCTTCACCAAAATCCCCTTAGCACCCCAATATCCTCTCCAGGACCCTCCTAGGACCCCCAGCCTCCCGCCAGGACCCAATAACCTCTCAAACGGCCCCAACAAGCCCTACCCAGGACCCCAACATCTCCTGAAGGATCCACCTGGAACCCTCAAAACCCCTGAAGTTCCCTCCAAAATCCTACTAAGGAGCTACCAGGACCCTTCACAAAATTACCCCAAGGACCCCAATATCATCCAAAACAGCTCAAGACAGCCCCAAATATCCCCTTCACCCCCTCAACAACCCCCAAATCCCCTCCAGACCCAAATATCTCCCTGAAAATCCTTCCCAGATCCCAGTATCCCCTCAAGGACCCTCCTGTGACCCTCAGCCCCCCACAGCATCCCCTCGAAATTCCCCCAAGGAATTGCTGTTTGGGAATTCCCAAAGATCCCCGTATTCCTCAAACCCCTCAAAGAACAACCCAAATTTCCCCCTCAGCACCTCAAAACCCCTCCAAACCGTCTCCAGACCCAAATATCTCCCTGAAAATTGCACCACAGAGCCTCTCAGGGACCCTCCTAGGATGCCAACAAACCCCCCCATCACCCCAAATCCCACTCCCGCAGCCCCCAAATAAGGCCTCTGTCTCTCTGCCCAGGCTCCCCAGGACCATGTCCCACTCGCCCCCGGCTCGCTCGCCCCCAGCCCGGGGCTGGACCCTCCGCCGCCCCCGCACCGCCTGCGCTCCCTGGCGCGCTCCTGGCTGGACGAGGACGCGCCCTGGCTGGACGTGGCGGTGGCGACCGTGGGGGACAGCGCGACCCGAGCGCAGCTGCTCAGCAAGGGCGGGGGGGAACTCAGGGGGTGTCCTGGCGGGGGCCCCCTTCGCCGAGGCCGTTTTCGGGGTGTTGGGGTGCCGGGTCACCTGGAGGGTGCCCGAGGGGGCGGCGCTGCCCCCCGGGCGGGTGTTGGTGGCCGAGGTGGAGGGTCCAGCCGTGGGGGTGCTGGGAGGGGAGAGGGTCGCCCTCAATATTTTGGGGCGCTGCAGCGGGGTGGCCTCGATGGCCACCAGGGCTGTGGGGGTGACCCGGGCACAGGGATGGGCGAGGGGCGTGGGGGGCACCTGAAAAACCACGCCCGGCTTCCGCTTGGTGGAGAAATACGCTCTGGGGGTGGGGGGCACTGACCCCCACCAGGGAGGTTTGGGGGGACTCCTCCTCCTCAAGGACAATCACCGAGCGCTGGCGGCGGCAGCGGGGGGCGCGAGCAGGTGGGGACACCAAAATTGATGGGCAGTGGTGGGGGGGAGGGGGCTTGAGCTGGGGGGTTCTGGGTGTCGGGGGACTCCAGAATTTGGGGACTCCTGGATTATGGAGTGCCAGGCGGAGATTGGCGGGGCAGCATCCCAGTTTGGGGAAGGAGATTGGAGTGGAGACCCTTGAATTGTGGGATTCTGGGTGTGGGAGGACTCCAGAATTTGGGCCGTAATGGCAGCAGGACCCCTGGATTTTGGGGAAACCCGGAGATTGGGGGGCAGCACCCCAGTTTTTGGAGAGGTTGGAGGGGAGACCCTTAAACTGGCGGTTCTGGGTGGTAGGCGTGGCAACCCCAATTTTGGGGGTGTGGGGAATATGAGGTTTGGAGGAAATGGGGGGTTTTGGTGGAAGTGGCTCAATTTTGCTGGGAGTGATGGCTTGGGGTACCCCGAATTTTTAGGGTGGTGGGTAAGCAGCGATATTTGAAGGGAGTATCAATTTTGGGACAGACTCTTGGGCTGGGGTATTCTGGGCGTGGACTGATGTGGGAGTAGCCCTGAATTTTGGGGCATGGGTGGGGGGGTCCCAGTTTGGGAGGGAAGTTGGGGGATAACTCCTGAATTCGGGGTGTCCTGTGCTGGGTAGCTCTAAATGTTGGTGTTCGCAGTTGGGGGAACCCCAGCTTTGGGGGCAGCAGACACCCTTGAATTGGGGGACTCTGGGGAGAGGACCCCAATTTTTGGGGATAAATGTGGAGAGGGAGTGAGGGAACCCCAATTTTAAGGGAATGACGGCGGGGGAGCCCACATTTTACCCTGCCCCATACTGGGGCATTGGTCTGGGGTTCCCCCTCACCCCCCTCTCCCCCAGATGATTTTGGGGGTGCACCAGGCCAAGGGCTTCACCCGCCGGTTGGGGGTCAAGTGCTCAAGTGCAGACGAGGCGCTGGAGGCTGCTGGAGCTGGGGCTGACATCGTCCTGCTGGACAACCTGGCCCCCCAGAGGAACCCCAAAATCAGAGGGGGCCAATAATGGTGGGACCCTAAGTGTGGGCTGGACCCTAAAAATGGGGAGTTGGACTCTAAAAATGGGGATAAACCCCAAAAGTGGGGCACAGATCTCCCAAAAAAGGGGGGTAATGGCATAGATTTGACCTCTGCCCTCACCAGGTGATCTCCCAAATAGCTGGCAGGGGCTGCCAAAAATGGGAGGATGCTCCAGGTGTGAGGCTGGACCTCAAAAATGAGTGTTAAGACCCTTTAAAATGGGAGGCAGAGCAGTGAAATGGGTTGAATACTCCAAAAAGTGGGGGTTAGCCACGTAGATCCAGGCTTTGCTATACCCAGCTGAGCTCCCCAAAATCGAAGGGAGTGGCAAAAACGGGGAACATCCTGGGGTGAGGCTGCACCAGTCAAATGGGAATCTTCTGTAAATGTGGGGCAGTGCCAAAGATACGAGGGGGAACCCCAATTTTGGAGGGTCAGAGGGTTGGGTAATCCCAATTTGGGGGGGATTTCTTAAGGGACCCTTGATTTGGGGAGTTTAGGTGGGGAGACTGTAATTTGGAGGTCAGTGGGTGGGCAAATGCCTGGATTGGAGGGGTTGGATAGGAGGCCACAATTTTGGGGTGTTCTGGGTGGGGGGACTACCATTTTGATTGGAGAGCCCAAATTTGGGGTTGTTCTGGAGGTCAGTGGTGGGTGGTGCCCCCAGATTGGGCAGATGTTGGGTGGCAAACTCCTGTTTTTATTTGGTTTCTGCTTTAAGGGGGATAACCCTTGATTTGGAGGGTTTGGGGGTGGACACCCCAATTCTGGAGCTCAGTGGGTGGAGTAATCCCTGAATTGGTGGTTTCTTGTGGGGGGAACCCAAACTGGGCAGATTTGGGCCAGTTTGAAGGGGATTCTGCACAATGTAGCATCCATTGTACATCCATATGTGCAGTGTACCCCCAGATTTTGGGGAGGGGTGCTCCCTGCTAACAGGGTGTCCCCCCAGGAGCTGCACGTGGCGGCGGCGTGGGTCAAGGCCACGCATCCCGGAGTGACGGTGGAGGCCAGCGGGGACATCGTTCTGGGGACCCTCCCTCAGTTTTTGGGGCCCCACATCGATGTGGTGTCCATGGGGTGTCTGACCCACAGTGCCCCCGCCCTGGACTTTGCACTGCGGGTGCTGGAACCCTAAAATCCATCCCCAGACCCTGAAAACCCAGCCCAGGACCCCCAAAATCCAACCTAGGACCCTAAAAACTTACTCTGGAACCCCAAAACCCAACCTGAGATGCCCAAATCCATCCTGGAGAGGGTGAAACTCACCATGAAACTCCAAAATCCACCCTGAGAATCCTCAAACCCCAAAGGCCCCCCCCACTGAGGGGTCTGTGAAATCTGGCACTGGGACCCACAAAATCCATCTTGGATCCCAGCATCTATCTTGGAACTCCCTAAATCAACTCTGAAATCTCAAAATCCACCCTGGGCCCCTCCAGAACATACCCTGGGACCCCCAAATCCCCTTTGAGACCCCACAAAGTCCACCCCATGGATCTCAAATCTCCACCCTAGGCTCCTCCCACTCATCTCACCCTCTAAGGTGGACCCAAGATTCCACTCTGAGGTCTCCCCATCCCCCTTTAATCTTTGTACCCTCAAATGAACCCCTACCTCACCCCCCCACTTGTCCCCTCAGTTTTTTCAGGGCTCCAAACTCCAGGTGGGAGGAAGGTCCAGACCCAGTCTGAGGATTCTAAATCCCAGTCAGAGGATTCCAGATCCCAGTTTGGAAAGCTCAGACCCCAGTGTGAGCATCCCATATCCTGCTGAAGGGCTGCAGACCCCACTTTGGGGGTACCAGATCTGAGTTTGAGAATCCCAGACCCAGTTTAAAGAACCCAGATTACGGTTTGAGGGTCCCTGACCCCAGTTTAGGAGTCCAGGACCTGCCAATTTTAGGGACCCAAACCCCAGATTAGGGGTCCCACATCCCAATCTGAGGATCCCAGACCCTCCACCAGCACAGCTGGCCCCACCACTACACTGGGAATTGGGATCAGAGGAGAAAACCTGCTGTAAATTACAAAATCAGGGTCTAATTCCTGGCCTGATCCCACTCAGCCCCATCACACCTGTGTGTGTCCTCCTGCCCGCAGGTACCTTTGGGATGTCTTAAAAGAAATTTGAAAAGCTATTATTTAAACAAAAAACTAACTTTCTTTACAAAACTACAGTTGGCTTGCCAGCCCTAATCCTTAGGACAAAGTGGTGTCCAGGCTCAACAATACCTGTGTGACCCTTCAGACATAAAGTGCTGGCCAAGTCGGGGGCTGGGCTTGGATCCAGCCACACCCAGAGCCTTCTCTGAGAAGGACCTTAAAGGGAAGTCAGGGAGTCCTTTCTGCACCTTGTGAATCAGCAGGAGGCTGTCCCTGCTCAGCCTTGCCTGAGTGTCCCACTCTGGGCACTCCAGGCTCCCAGCTCAGCGGCGCCAGCGCCACAGAGCGCGTAGGGACTGTGCCGGTGCCCGCTGCTCCTTCGGGCTCCTCAGGATCAAGCTGGTCTGAGCTGCCAGACAACGGATGAATTCACACCCATCTTCCTCCAAGGCCTGAAGTTCTGTGACCAAACCAGAGCTGAGTTCCTGTGTTTGTAGAGACCCCCCAATCTGCCAGCTCTCACTCACCACTCACCACTGAAAACCAGAGCAGGCAGCTTCTCGCTTTGGTCCTCGAGATGTCGCGCGATGGTCCCTGGGCACAGAGCTCTGTCAGCCCCTGTTGATCCCCAGCACGCTCCCAAGAAACCAGGGAGCACCAGGAGCCTGGATGTGGCACTGGGCAAGGGCTGGGGGGGACAGGGGCTGCCCAAAGAGGGACCCCGGGCTGGTGCTCACCGATGAACCTGATGGTCCAGTCTCGCACACATTCCTGAGGGTCCCTCAGGTACTGCAGGCTCTGATGGAGGTACTGCTCAGCCCTGCTGCTGTCCTTTTCCATCTGGAGGGACCAGGGCATTGTCACACACCCTCCAGGTGGCTGGAGCAGCCCCTCCTGCCAGCAGCCCCATTACCAAGAGCCCTCCTCCCTCCCTCTGGTGCAGGAAGGGGAGATGGGCCTGGAGGAGAGCCCTTGGGGCTCTGTTCTTGAGCCAGGAACAAGGATGCAGCTCCAGGCTCTGGAGTCTCTTCCCCAGGCCCAGCTGCAGAGCTCACGGCCCGGCACAGTCCCTGGGGCTCATCCTCACCAAGCAGTCAGCCATCCGCCAGGTCTGCCATGTCTTCACCATGTGCTTCAGCTCCTTCCACTTGAGGAGCTCTGCGATAGCAAGGACGGCATTCCTGGAGGCCTGGGAACAGCAGAAACTGGGAGATGGCTCCAGTGGTTCAGAGCTTGCTTTGGGAAGGTGAGGCACCCACCGATCCCACATATTTACAGGGGTTTGAAAATCCTGTTTTGGCATTTCTGCCAGTGAACTTCATATAGCTTTATCAACTTCTGCTGGAATTGGCTAAACATTCACAGTAATTAGGCAGGTTGAGAAGGGTTTTTCTGGGGTTGTGTTGGACAGACATATGGTATTTCCAGTGGGAAATGTGACCTGGGGTGACTCCGCCTGTAGGGAGCTGGGACACGACCCTGCCAAAACATCTGGGAATGGCCCCTAGGTACAGGGATTGAGGCCCAAACCCCTGCTGTCCAACACCTTTGGGGACACGCCTGTCCACACCTCGGTGGTCCTGGGCTGGTGCTGAGCCCTGCTGGAGCAGGCAGGGAAGGTGCTGGCAGTGGCCGTGCCAGCTCGGTTCTGCAGGGACCCTTCCCTGGGGCTGTGCTTGGGGAGCGCTGCCCAAAGCCTGGAGCCCCAGGGGGTGTCAGCCACCCCTCTCTGTGCCTTGACATCAGTACCTGGCCCACTCTGGGCGCCTCGTCATTCATGCGGAGGATGAGCGGGGCCAGGACACTGTGCACGTAGTTCTTCATCCACTTCTTCTCCTTCCCCACCACTGTCCTCAGCAGGCCTCTGAAGGAGCGGATGCAGCGCTCCCGCACCCAGCTTTCCTCCTGCAAGGAACCAGGAAAGGTGAGCTTTGGGAAGCAGCAGCTCCCTGCCCACAGTGATGTGAAAAACGAGGGTCACTTTCCTGGCAAATTTTAAAAGGTTTTATTAAAAAAAACCACAAATAGGAGACAAAGAAAATAAAGCAAAGGGTTAATGTGGCCAAGTGCTGGGCATTCAGCCAAGAGCACACACTAACTCAGAAAACACTTCCCTAAATGTATCAATGTGTTGCATATTCACCGACATTCATGCATTATTCAAAATCATCCCCCCTACCCCCAACCTGTAAATCAACTTTTTTGTGGTGCCATCCTGTTGTTAATCCCTGATCAATAAATTCCTTCTCTGGAGTTCTGGTTGTCTTCATCCAGATAGGATTATCCAAAAATGTGAAGAATTTCCTGATTATCTTTTTATCATTCTCTGAGTTTGTACATGA
Organism: Catharus ustulatus; assembly: GCF_009819885.2. Taxonomy (NCBI): domain Eukaryota; kingdom Metazoa; phylum Chordata; class Aves; order Passeriformes; family Turdidae; genus Catharus; species Catharus ustulatus. The sequence continues at coordinate 118,095 of NW_024879540.1, forward strand.
ACAAAAGCTTGTTACAACACCATGTTGTAGTACAAGATGAATACATTTAGCACACTACTATTTCTTAGTTTTGTTAATAACAGAACACCTCATCGAAGTAGGGCCGGAGCGCCTTCACCATCTCCACGGCCACAGGGCTGGCCTCAGCCCTCTTTAAGTGCCTCATCACATTCCAGAGAACCATCAGGGCCTTCATGGCCAGGGACACGAGGCTGTGCCTCAACAAGTTCACCAGGTCTGGCACGAGGACCTTCATTTTCCTCGCCTGCATGAAAGACATTTTGTGAAATTCCCATTTTGTGAGAAGGCCATGCCTGGAGCCCTCCCCAGGCCCTGCCAGCCAGGGAGGGTGGCCGGAGCACTGACCCCCTGTCCTCACTGCCAGCCCAGGCCAAACCACCGCCTTGCCCAGCGCCTCCAAGCCCGGCTTCCACCCTGACATCACCCTGCTCACCCTGTCGCCTCTCTCTGACAGTGTCATGAGGGCCCTGAGCACCAGGGAGAGCATCTGAGTATCGGTGGTGTTGTCTGAACACATCAGAAACCTGCAGGTATTGTACAACAGGGCAAATTCCTCCTCTTGCACATCTTCAGAGGCCAGCAGCTGAAAGAAACCCTGCCGTGAGCGGCGTTTGCGCCCTGGCAAAGCCAGCAGGGCTCCTGTGGCACAGCTCCTGCTTCTCCCCCACAGCTTGGGGGAGGACAAAGGCACCAGGGCTTTTCCTGCTGACTCACAGCCACGCGAGCGAGGCAGGTGTTCTCATCAGAGCTCTGGAAAACGCCATTCTTCTGGTCCTGGAGTTGGATGTGCAGCTCCTTCAAGACCTTCTCCACAGTCTGGGGCACCGAGAACATCACCTCCCACAAACTGAGGGTGTTCCTGCGAGGCAGAGCACCTTCAGCAGGGCCTGGGCCAGCCCTGCAAGGTGTGGGGTGCCTGGGGATCCTGCCCAGGTGTGGAAGGGGCGTACAGCTGGTCTGTGAGCCAGAATGAGTTAATTGATACAGTTAACTTTTGAAAGGAATTCTACCAAGGCTGTTGGGGAAGGGAAGGGAAGGGAAGGGAAGGGAAGGGAAGGGAAGGGAAGGGAAGGGAAGGGAAGGGAAGGGAAGGGAAGGGAAGGGAAGGGAAGGGAAGGGAAGGGAAGGGAAGGGAAGGGAAGGGAAGGGAAGGGAAGGGAAGGGAAGGGAAGGGAAGGGAAGGGAAGGGAAGGGAAGGGAAGGGAAGGGAAGAGAAGAGAAGAGAAGAGAAGAGAAGAGAAGAGAAGAGAAGAGAAGAGAAGAGAAGAGAAGAGAAGAGAAGAGAAGAGAAGAGAAGAGAAGAGAAGAGAAGAGAAGAGAAGAAGCAAGAAGAAACCTGCACCTGGGAAAAGTATTTTTAGAAAGGTTTTGTGAAAAACAGTGGTAGAGACTGCTTTGCACCAATGAACATTATGTTGATCTGTTGTAACCAATGAATAAAGTGTAAACTTTGTTGAGTGTATAAAAGGCAGCCCGTTGTTCTAATAAACAGAAATTAGCCTTCTGAAATGTAGTGTGTCCCTTCATGTGTCGTGTCTGCTCCAACAGCGACACCCAGGCAGGCAGGAGATGGCTGAGGAGCAGCTCTGGGCTGGCTCTGGGCTGGCTCTGGCTGGTCCAGCCAGCTTTGGCTGTTGCAGGCCTGCATGACCCCCACCAGGGCTGGAAAGCGTGGTGGGGTGGAGGGCCCTGCTCCTTGGTGGGGTCCTGCAGTGTTCCTTGGGTTTGGCAGCCACAGGGTCTCAGGGTCCCTGTCCCCACTGGGGCTCTTGAGGCTGGTACCTCTCTCCTCGTGGAGCCATCTGCAGCAGCGTTGTGACCACCAGCCCAGGACTCTTGTCAGCCATCAGGAGGAGCAGGGAGTGGAGCCTGTGCTGGACTTGGGTGTCCGTGACCAACCCAGTGTGGCAGATGTGGCTCACAATGTTTGGCACCTGCAAGGACACAGTTGAGGGTGGTGCAGCCTCAGCTGCCCTTCCCATCCCTCTCTACTGCCTCAAGGTGGCTTCAGGAGCCTGAAACATCTGGATTTGGGAGGGATGGAGGGAGGCAGGAAGCCAGCATGGCAGGGCAATCCAGGCATGGGCCACTTACATCCATCAGCCACCAGTCAGGGTCTCTCCCGATCACCTCCAGCATGCTGAGAGCCACCTGCTGACTGCAGGTAGATGAACAGTGGAACATGGTGATGGTTGAGAGGACGATGCCTGTCCTCTCAGAAGGTCCCAGGTAGTTTCCAAATGCCTGTGGCAGGAAGGACAGGAGCCCTGCTGTTTCTGGGCCCCTTTGCTCACACAAATGCTGCGGACAAGAGTCCCAGCAAGGGGAAGGCTCAGTACCTCTATGAAGTCCTTGGCACTGGGAGAATGAAGCAAGGAGGTGATCCCGGCTTCCCAGCGTGCTTGGAGCTGTGCATTCCCCTCTGGCAGTGTCACACCTTAAGAGCAGGGAAATGTGGATGCCTCAGTGAGACACAGCTGCTGTGCCAGCAAGCCAAGCCCTTCCTGACAGACCTTGGGAGCTAAGAATGGCTGGGGAGGAGCTGGTCACAGGAGGAGGTGGTGGCAGTGGTGGAAAGGGCAACCTTCCTCCAGAGCTGCTGGCCCAGGAACCTCTGAGCCCCCTGAGCTCTGCATGCAGCCCCCAGTGACACTGTGGCCACAGTGCTGGTCAGGGAGAAGGGCTCGTGGGGCTGGAGTGTGGCAGGGAAGGACACAAACTCTCCAGGGGATGGGGAGAAGGGGCAGAGTAGGGCTGAGTCCTGTGTGGAGGGGCAGCTCAGCTACACGGGACCATCAAGAGCCTGGGGAAGAGAGTGTTGGGAAGGAACAGAGCTGATAGCAGTGCTGGGGACATGGCAGCACCTGCACCAGGCACAAGGGTCCATCAAAATGCTGTGGAAGAGCAGCAGATATATCAGGGGATGTCACTGTGCAGGGGGATACAGCCCAGCACAGCTTCTCTTACATTTCTGCTGACAGATGAATTTGAGGAGGGCGTAGAGAGCATCCAGAGCCACACACTTGGTTGTTTCTTCCTCAAATGACATGAGGATGAGACGTCCAAACACCTTCCCCAGGACTGGGATGTGGATCTGTCGACAGGCATCACCTCTCTTCTCATTTTGACCAGCCTGTGGGTGGGAGGCAGAAGAGCAGAAGGCAGTAACTGAGGCCAAACCCTGACCCGTACAGGGTATCCAGGTTGGATGCAGGTGGGTCAGAACTTGGAAGGGCCCTTCAGGATTTTTAGAGAATCCACTGGATAGCAGCCCCAGCAGAGAGAGCTCCCTCCATGCTCCTTGGGCTGGGGCAGAGGTGGCTCCTGGCTGGGAAGCCCAGGGGAAATGGAGGCACCAACACCTTTCAGCTCAGAGCTTGTGCCCAGGCTGGCCTTGAAAGCACCTCAGAGCTGCAGCTGTACCAGCCACAGGCACAGGGAGATGGCTGAAGGGTGCCTGGTCCTCACCTCCAGCGTGGAACATCCAGCCAGCCAATGGCTCAGGATGCAAATCCTCCCCAAGCTCCTCTCCCGCACAACTGCTCTCTCAGAGCTGGTGAAGGTGAGCAGCAGCTGGGCAGAGACAGGCTGAGGTGAGCCCTGGCAGCAGACACCAGCTCCTGTGGTGGCAGCACGGCTCTGCTCCTGGGCTGGACTCCCACCATCCTTCAAGGCTTCCTCTCGCCTCAGGAGGCTCCTGTGCCTGGGACAAAGGGCCCTGGCCAACCTTGTGGTCAGGCAGGTGCCACCCTCTGCAGCCCCTGTACTCCAGCTGAGCCCCAGGGCAGGTGGGCACCCTCCCCACAGTGAGCTCTGCCTGCTCACGACTGGGCTGGGGACCATCCACCCAAGAGTGGGAAACCCCCCCGGGTAAGAAACAGCCCCAGGATCCCCACTCTGCACAGCCCAGACCTCCAAGATATCCTGCAGTGACTCGGCAGGAGAGTTGAGCACCACAGCCTTCAGCATGGTGTCCATGGCATCCAGGGTCTGCAGGGAACACAGAGAGCCATGGCAGGGATTCTGCTGTCCCTGCCACCCTGCAGACTGATGTGAACTCCCAGGGCAGGATGCCCACACTGCCTGGGAGATCCAGGGACAGGTGGTGTCCTGCAGGCACAGCAGCCTGTGGTGCTGGACACGGCCGAGCCCTGGGAAGGGGACGGAGAGATGAGGGTGGGAAAGCAAAGCAAGACCCTGCCACACCTTGGATCTCTGAACATGAGGCAGCACAGAGTGGCCAAGAGCAGCCCTGGGGTGCCTACAGGTCACCCAGCACTCACCTGAGTATAGAGGGAAGCCTCCAGGCTTGTCATTTCCCCTTCTGGAGGAAGACAAAGGATGCTGAGAAAGCAGGAGTTTATCAGCTGTGTGCTGTCCTGCAGCACCGACCCCACAGAGCTGCAAAGAGACAGGGCCAGTTGGATACTGCTGTTGGGAGTGTCAGGAAAACTAATCCATAAACACCAGAGGTTTATGTCCAAAAAGGACACAGAGGAGTCCTTTTACTTTATTCAAATAAAGGGAGAGGCCATGGGGCATTTGCCTGTGATCTCTCTAATTTTTGGAGGACGCAGCCTCCTTTTTATCTCAATTTCCCAGACTCATTTCCCTCTCTTTTCCTCCATTGGCTGAGGTACTTGAGAGGTACAGACTTCCCAGAAAGCCTGATACCTAAGATTCCCCTCTAATGCAGAACCTTCTCTTTTAATGTTTAATTCTTATAGAATTCATGGTTTTGCTCCATTGCTTCTTTCATCTTTCAATATCATTTAATTTATCAGCAAACCTAGAGTTTGTTTGTAAAGGCAAATATATTTTTTTTCCATTCATCGATGAATGGAATCCTTCCCATTGTTTCTTTTATCTCTCAGTGCTGGTTTTATCTACCAGCAGAGCCACAGATTGTTTGTAAAGACAAATCCCTCATTCCTCTCAGGAGCAGCATCTCAGGGCCTTGTGCAGGTGGACGCTGAGAGGGACAAGCAGGTACCTCAGTCCAGTGATGGCCAGCATGGCCAGCAGCCGCACCTCCGTGCGCATCTGCTCCTGGGGCTCCTCGTTCAGCAGCACCTGGCAAGCACAGCTGGGCTGGGGCCTGGCACCCAGTGCCACCAGCTCCTCGCCCTGCCCAAGCACTGCCCCAGGGTGCTGGGATTCCCTACCCCCTTCCTCAGGTGTGCCCTCACCTTGATCTTCTCTGCCAGTTCATATCTGTGGCAGAAGAACTCCAGGCCTAGTAACGAGCCACAGTCCGTGGCGCTTCTGCACAGGGTGCAGATGCTGTTGAGGAACTTGAGCTTGTTATCCTTCATCTGGCAGCCAGGGGACAGAGAGACAACAGCGCATCTGAGTACGTGGCCAGCAGGACCAGAGCCCTGGGGGAGCAGCAGGGCACAGCCACCATCCAACAGGCTGCGGTTACCGGGCAAGAGAGCCTGACAAAGGTCTGGATGAATGCCATGGCTTCCCGTTCCTCTCCATACACAGGCAACCCACTGGCATCTAACAGAGAGAAGGGAGGGCTGCAGAGGGTCTGGAAACAGGAGAGAGCAGGGGAAGATCTGCCCTGCACCCAGCCCTGTGCCTGTTCTGCTGGCACGGTGCTCCCATGTGGATCCAGACTGGAGGGTGCCCAGCAGAGGAGCTGCCAAGCTGGAGCACGGCTTGGAGGGGAAAGCCCCAGTGCCTTGGGCTGAGGAACAAGCTGGCAGAGGGACAGGAATCCCCGGGGTTCCCATCCCTGGGATGGCAATGGTAATGGGACAGGCCCCATGGTATCCCTGCCTCCTGCCAGCCCAGCTGCTGCTCACTGCCCTCACCCTGGAACAGGAGCTGGTGCCCCTCTGCTCACCCCCTCCTTGGCAGAGGCTGTGCTGGGCCAGCGTTCAGCCCTCAGCACTGAGGCATCACAGCCACCCCTGGGCTCCTGGCTGGGGAAAGGTGATCCTGGCATCGTGCAGGGTAGGCTGGGCTCCCAGCCCTGCCCAGTCCAGCACCACTCACCGGTCTGCAGGGGCTGCACTATTGTCACCTCGTGGGGCTCCACGGGGGAACTGCTTTCCTGGAGAGCCCCATCCCCCTCCCAGGCCACCCTGGGCCATCTTGGGGGTTTCTTCTCCATCCTGTGGTAGAAAGGAAAAGGCTGAAAGTGGAAAAGGAGAAATGAGAATTGTTTGTCGAGAATCTCAGCACCACAGGGAGGCTGAGGAAGCAGAGAAGGTCTCAGGCTTGTGTACAGAGACTCCTCACCAACTCTGTGTTCCTGTCCCTGTCCTGCCAGATACTGACCACAGGGGTGTCACAAAGGCCTCCCCTATGACGCAGCACCTGCCCCCAGCCACCACTTCCAGCGATTGTTTACATGGAACCTGCCCCCAGTGACCACTGCCCAGGCAGGGAGTCTCTGGGTGTCCCTGGGGGACATGGGCACAGCTCAGTCCTGGGCACACAGGTGCTCCTGAAGGACCTCCAGGTCCCCTTTGTCCTCCTGTCCCCTTGGGACATCCCTGGTGCCCTCCAGCACACCTCAGAGCCCTGTGTGCACACACCCCCACATGCTCCTAGGATGTCCCTGTCCCTGCCCCCCGACAGCCTGAACTGGGTGAGATTTGCTCAATCCTAACAGAAATCCCCGGGTTTGGTACCTCAGCTCTGTCTTGCACCATCAGAAGAGCTCGTGCAGAAAAGAGGACAGAAAGAAAATGGAATTTCTTCTGCTGCATTTGTCCTTTCTGGATTTGCCAGCTCCCATTAATGGAGATTTCTCTCTCCCCTGTGTTTGCTTGCTCTTCTTTGGGACCATGATGGGCGAACAGCCTCTTAAAAACCACAGGCCCTTCCCCACTCTAAATGATTCCATCAATTCCAGCACTGCTCCATTTGGGACCCTTCCTGAGGCCTTCAGTGCACCCCGAGTGCCTCCGTAGAAACACCCAAAACTGGGGGTTTCCCCCTAGGCTCTACAGTGGTGCTGGTCCCAGTAGCCCAAGGAGCTCTTGTTTGTGCTCTGATGGTGCTGAACAGAAAGTCTGCACTGAACCTGACAAATCTCATAAAGTTTGGTGTAATTTTAAAGTGTGCTAACCACAGAATTTGTTCATGTTTCCTGGATTTCTGGGTAGCTCCTGTCAGGAAAATCCACAAACACCAGAGGTTTATGTTCAAAAAGGAGACAGAGGAGTCCTTCAACTTTATTTGAATAAAGAGAGAGAGCTCACTGGGAAACACACCTGTGGGGTTTTCTCTCTTGAGGTTTCAGAGGGCGCAGCCTCCTTTTATCCTAAACACCCAGCTGCATGTTGCCTTTCTCAGGAAAACTAATCCATAAACACCAGAGGTTTTTGATCAAAAAGGAGACAGAGGAGTCCTTCAACTTTATTTGAATAAAGGGAGATGCCATAGGGCATTCCCCTGGGATCACTCTAATTTTTGGAGGACGCAGTCTCCTTTTTATCCCAATTTCCCAGCTGCATTCCCTCTCTTTTCCTCCATTGGCTGAGGTACTTGAGAGGTACAGACTTCCCAAAACACCAGACACCTAAGATTCCCTCTAATGTAAAACCCTCCCTTTTAATGTTTAATTCTTATAGAATTCATGGTTTTTCCCCATTGCTTCTTTCATCTTTCAATATCCAGTTTCATTTATCAGCAAACCTAGAGTTTGTTTGTAAAGGCAAATACATTTGTTCCCCATTCATCAATCAGTGGAATCCTTCCCTTTGTTTCTTTTATCTCTCAGTGCTGGTGTTATCTACCAGCAGAGCCACAGCTCGTTTGTAAAGACAAATCCCTCACTCCTGTCAGTACTGTAACAAGATGCGCAGGTAAAGCAAGCAAGATAGCAGAGCAATGAGGTGACAGGTGCAGTCAAAAGCAAGATACCAAGATTATTGGAATTGCAAACTGCAAAGTCAGCTAAAAAAAGTTAGTCTGAAAAACAAGAAGCACTGCGCATACACTGAAGATAGAGGTAGAAATTTAAAACATGAGGAAGACCACAGAAGCCTTCATCCAAAAACCAGCAGAAGACTGACACCACCACAGAGGGAACTGACACACGGGCAAAACAACAAAGTGCTATAAAACCATTGAGAGGGATTTCATCAGTCATGCAGTGGGACTCAATGTCCCATTAACAGAAGATACCTCCTGGAGGGAGGATGGGTTGTGGAAAAGATAAAGAACACTGTCACACCTGGTTTTTAACAGCTGGTCAATTAACAGAGGGTTTATATTATTCATTTTCTAAGTGTTTAATTGTGTAATATTATTAATTTTTCCATGTTTGCTTATTAAATAGACAGTTTTATCCACTTTTCTCAAAAGAGATTTTTGTCTCCCCAACCAGGCACGGGGAGGGACCACTTGAATTTGCTTTCTAAAAGGAGCCCTTCAGAAATTTCCTCCCAAAATTTGCCCTAAACCAAAACATGTAATCAGCAAGACTTTCCTTCTGCCTAGAAGACCTATTGATATATTGCCAAACAGAGAGCAGAGGGGAAAAAAATTCACTCTTGGATGCCTCAGGATTCTTAATCTATTTTATGATAGTTTTCCTTTCCATGAACATTTTTAACCAGTAAGAATCTTTTTAGGTTTTTTCTTACATCTCCCCTTTGCCAGGGAAGACAGAAGAATTCATGTGGTTCAGGAACTGAGTGCATCCCTAAAGAGCATGTGGGTCAAACGCTGCTGACCCTTAAACTGTCTGGACCCACAACTCAAAGCTCCTGTTACGAGCCATGCCCCTGCCCAGCTGGCCAGCAGGGCTGTGGGAATATGGGGCTGGCAGAGCAAGTTCCAGGGCCAGCAAGGAGCTGGGATGGGGGCAGAGCCAGGGGAAGGGGCTCTCCCACAGTCCCTGGAACGTTGGGGTTTGGACCCTAGCAACCGTCAACAGCCCATGGAATGTTTGGGATTTGGGCTCTGCAGCTGCCAACAGCTCTTGGCTCTTGGGGTTTGGACCTTGCAAAGGCCAACAGCCTTTGGATATTGACTTTTAACCTCGCTACTGCCACCATCCCCTGGACATTGGCATTTGCCATGGCCCACACTGCTCATGCCAAGGGGCAGATGCAGACCCAGAGGGTGAGAAAGCTGCTGCTCTCCCTGTGCCAAGCCCAGTGGGGGCTGTGTGGGCCTGGGCTGTCCCACAGGGAAAGGCTCCCTTTGGGAATAACAAGGGATTAACAGTTGGCTGTTCCAGAGCTGGTGGCAGCTTTGGGGCTGGCTCTGGGGACAGGGCTGGGAGGAGCGGGGAGCTCCTGGCTTGGAAGGGTGACTCCCTCAGGGCCAGCCATGCAGCCTGAGGGTGTTCTTGCCTGTGCTCCTCCATGAAGCTCGAGGCTCAGAATGAGCCAGCAGTTCACTTCCCAAATACTTTCTCACCAGCCACTCTCCCCAGGTGCCCCTGAGGTGAGTAGAACTGTGCTGAGCTGGCTCAGGGCCATTTTGCAATGGGATTTAGGGAAGGCAGGTGCAGGGAGCCTGGAAGGGAGAAGCTGCTCTGCAATGGGTCTGCTGTCTGCTCAGAACGGGGGGATGTGTCTGTGTGCCCTGTTTGCCCCCAAAGGAGACTTCTCTCCTCTGTTGGCTCCACAAGGTCTGTGACAGGGACTCTGCAGAAGGGGAGCAGGAACCTCAGAGGGCCCAATTTAATTTCACTGTAACCCCAGGAATAAATGCACTAAGCACAAACCATGCTCAATGGAGAAGCAGATTTTGTACATTCAGCTGGGTTTTGGAACTGGCTGTAGATGAATGGACATCCATTCTTGTTGTGATCAGAAGAGACATCTCAGGGGTACTTTGAAATGGGAAGAGAATTCCTGACTAACAGCTGGATGTGGGCTTTCAGGTGCCCTCAGACAACAGGCACAGCATGGCCAATTGTCATATCTGCACTGACACTTCCCAACTTGCAGGCTCTGGGAACATCCTGTCAGCCCCAAGATCCACTGATGCACATCATTCCTTTGGATTGGTTTGGGAAGCACTGGCAAGGAGACGAAGGGCAGCTCAGGTGAGAGCTTCTGCTTGTCCTCCCCACTGGCCACAGGCTCAGCTGCCAAGGCCTCGCTCAGCTCGACACTTTTCCATTCCCTCAGCCAGCTGAGGCCCTTTCTCTCTCACCTTGGCACTCTGGTCCTGCACTGCCTTGCTGCTCTCCCCACTTGTCTTCTCCTGTGTTTGTCTCCTTGCTGCCTGCCCCCTCAGCACAGCTTTGTCCTTCAGAGCAGCTGTCTCTGCTTGCTGTTTTTCCCAGCTCTCTGGAGCATCTTCCCTGCTCCTTATTGGTCATTTGTGCTCTTTCCCTGCCCATTCCTGCAGGTCCTGAGAGAAGAGCTTTATGCCAGGAAGGACACAAACAATTTCCTGCTGCAGCAGCAGAGACAGCATGAGGAGAAGTGCAGCAAGGTGCAGCATAGCCTTGAACAAGTAGAGGAAATGTGCAAGAAGTCCAGCAGTGACCAGCAGCCGCTGAAGTCTTTAGTAGAAACCCTCAGAAAGTGAGCATTTCCTCCTCCTCCATCTCCTGTGCTCCAGAGGCAGCCTGCTTCCAGCTCTGGCAGCTCAGAGGTGTTCTGGGCAAAGAGCTCACCTTCCCTACCATGTGTAGGTCTCATTGTGGCACCTGAGCATCATCTTGTCAGGGCTTTTCATGGTCCCAAGGCTGTCTCGATGATGGACAGCGATGGTGGAAGATAAGACTCCTCCCTCTTGCCATGCTGCTGCTCTGAATTCTGTTCTTTGGGGGGGCCTTCCCAGTCACTGCTTCTCACTGAAGGAAGGCAAAAGTCTGCTTTCCTTTTCCTTTGCCTCTGGAAGGAGGAGGTGTGAGGGAAAGAATCTTCCTTAGCCCCCTGGTCCCAGCTCCATCCTGGGGTGCCAAAAATGGGATTGGCCACTCTCCACACCTCTTCATTCTTCTGACTGAGCCTTCTCTGTGCAGTGACTGCACACACTTTGAGAAGGCCAGGGAAAGCTGCAGCGATGCTTTGGGAACCTGGAGTGAGGAGGAGCCTCGTGTCCTTGTCAGGAGAGCACCGAGCACCTTAAGGAATTGTCAGCCCAGGCAAAGCAGCATGACAAGATGGAGGTTGGATTTGAAAAGGAGGCTGATTTTCCATCAAAAGCTTGTATTTCTCTTTCTTTTAGAGTGAAGGACTTGGCTGCACTGGAGGGAGAACACCCAGCATTGCAGAGTGAGCTTCAAGTCAAGAGACAGACTCTGGAGGACTCTCAGCTTCAGAGTGATCTGCTGGAGCAGGAGAAGGACAATGTTACCCTGACTCTGGAGAGGGTGTGGACACCTTATTCCTAGGCAGCACTGGTGGGAGAGGGAGTTGTGCCAACCAGACCAGCCCAGATGCTGTTTCTGGCAGTAGAAGACAGGGACACAGCTGTGCACACCTGGCTCAAGAGGGCACACACATTAATTAGTAAATGCAGCCATGGCTTCAGTTGGGTGTAAGACGAGTTCCAGAGCAGGTTGGCAGTGCCCAAAGTGTGGCAGCCAAGGGCAGGGTGGTTTCTGGGTCCTGAATGCCTCGGAGCAAATGCAGACATGGAACAGATGCCAACAGTGCTCTTGGCACTTGGTTCCTTCCTTACTTTGCTTCCACTGTGGGCAGAGGGATCAGCTTTGGGCTGCAAGCGAATGGAACAGGCCCCTTGTCCCTGGTCCTTCAGTCCTTGTGACTGGGGCATCAGAGAGGAGAAGGTGATATGAAAAACGAGGTTCACCTTCCTGGTAAAATTTTAAAAGTTTAATAAAAGACAATAAGAGACAAACAATAAAGCAAAAGGTTATAAAGGACGGGTGCTTGAAAGTCAGCCAAGAGCACACACAAATTCAGAAAACACTTTGTTAAATGCATCAAAATGTTGAATATTCATAGATATTCATGCATTATTCAAAATCATCTCCCCCAGTCTGTAAAACAACATTTTTTTACTTTTCCTTGTGGCTCCTGTTGGTATTTCCTAATAACAGAGATCAATAAATTCCTTCCCTGGGATTCTGGTGTCCGATAATCCAAGAATGTGAAGAATTTTCTGATTCTCTTTTTTACCGTTCTCTGATTTAGTTACATGAACAAAAGCCTTTTACATCACCACGCTCTTGTCCAAGAAAAATAGATATTTATCACACAACTCTTTCCAAGTTTAGTTAATAGCAGAACTAAAAGAAACTATTAATACAAGCAAAGTTTTCCAACATTATGCATATAGCATTCATTTTAATATTTGCAACAAGCCAATAATAGAATATGTACCTATAATAAAAACGCCAAGAGAGAGGTGATGCTTGTGAAAGGAGAATTGGTGTGATTTTTGTAAGTCTGGAGATGTGAGAGATAGCAGGATATCGGGCTGTGTGGAACATGCTCTCCATGTCTCCTACCTTAACTTTGGGAGTTGAAAGGTGAACAGGGCTGTCTTGGGGACTAGGAATGAGACCACTCATAGGAAGCCAGGTAGAAACATCAGCTTTCAGTTGAAATTTTTGTACTGCTCTTGTGTTCTGCTTTTTTTAATACTCAGCTCAGAGTATCTTGACTATTCTCTTACCAGTCCTCTTTTGGTGTTTGATACTGTATATTGATGTTTGATGATGGGTGTTTATAGACCAACTGAGTTTGTAGGACATTTGTTTTGTTGGAATTGGGAGGATGTAACAGGCATGCTAACAAAAGAAAAACCTTTTTAGAGACTCCTCTGTAGTATCTCTGAATAGAGACCCAGAGATGTCTTCTGAGCTGTGTTTTAAGTCACTTCCTGAGAAGCTGTGGCTCCCCTGGGATAGACAGTGGCCCAGGGGAGCAGCAGCCAAGTGCTCTAAGAGCATGTGAGCCCATCAGTCTCTGCCTCTTGCCACACAGATGTTGCAGGGGAAGTGTGAATCCCTCTGCTCTTTCTTTCTGTCTTGGTTTGAAAGACAGGTGTCTGCTAAGAATGGCAGAAGCCTCTCTTTGAAACTGAAAATGTAAACCCCCTCCCTCCAAATTATTATAATTTTGAATTTAAGGCAAAGATATGGGAATAGGAATAAGAATTTTTACTAGGAAAAATTAAAATAGAAGTACAGTATTACAAAGAACAAACCCCAAACACTGACAGAGTCAGAGTACAACCTGACACCCCGTTAGTCAGGGTGCTGGTAGCAGTCCCATTAAATGGTGGCTGCAATCCTGGAGTGAGAGATGTGGTTCTGCTGGATCAGTGGTCCTATAGAAGGGTGCAGTTCTTCTCTGAAGATCCAGTGATGATGTGGATGGATCTGGTTTTCCTCTGGAATCTAGTGACAAAGGTTGCCTTGTTGTTCCAAATCTCAGATTTTATCTAGGTAGGAAATGCTTGGGTGGTGCATCTCCCAATGGGATGATGGAATTTTATCAGTCATGCAGTGGTACTCAATGGCCCATTAACAGAAGATACCTCCCTGGATAAAGGATGGCTTGTGGAAAAGATAAAGAACACTGCCCCACCTTTTTTTTTAACAGTTGGTCCATTAACAGGAGATGCCTCCCACAGAGATAAGGATCACTGTCACATCTGTTTTTTTAACAGACGGTGATAGAATAGATACGTTTGGTCCTACCCTGTATTGCAAACTAAGACATTATCCACCCCTTATTCTATTACCATGTGCATCATACCTTGCAACCAGAGACATTTCCTTTGCAGGTCCTGCTGGAAATGCAGAAGGATTGGAATGCTGTCTTCACAATGCTGCTCCAAATTCGGAGAGAGCTCAGCCAAACCTGCCAGCAATTCCATGAGCTCAGGCAGAGGGTGAAAGAGCAGCGAGAGAAGGAGCAGGTAAGTCTGAGTAGGCAGGGAACAGAGTGCAGGGCCGTGACAAGGGCACAAAAGGCAGCTCCTGGCACTGGGGAGGCAAGGGCTGCTTCAGACCCTGGGAGCACAGAGTCTGGTGATCTCCAGAGCTCAGCCCCAGGAAGGGAGGGCTTGCAGAGGAAGCAGGGCTGGCTAGAGAAGCCAAAAGAAGTGGCTGAAGGAATGGGATTTTGAAGGACAAAGGGGAAAAAGCTGAGCCTGAGGGCAGGTCCCAAGAAGTTGCTCTGCATTTTGTTGCCAGGATGTCAAGACAAAGCTGCAAGATGAGCTGCAGGAAGCTTGGGGCGAAATCCAGGCAGCAGAGAAGAGGCAAAAGGAAGAACTAGTAGGCATCAAAGAGGAAATTAATCTCCTTTTTGAGCAGAAGGAGGCTCTGCAAAAGCAGGTGAGTGAAACAGCAGTGGCACTGCAGTCACCCAGCAGGTGCTCTGTGCCCTTCTTGCCTTTCCATGGCACAGCAGCAGCTCAGGGGCTGATCCCTGGGGCTGCCTCATGCTGTGGGCTCCATAGCAGCTGCTCTGAAGGACACTTGGGGTTCTGCTGAATCTCAGCTGCTGCCCTGGAAAGCTGGGTTAGTCCTCTGGGCTCTTGATCAGTAACCATCAGCATGGATTTCTGCTGGCCTCTTCCTGCTAGCCCTGCTGTTGAGGTGCTTTTCCAGATGCCCTTGGTGGCCCAATGAGAGTTGGAAACAAGTTGTCCATATCCATTGTGAATCTGGTTCTTTCAGGAACAAATGGAAATTTTCCTTTGTCTTTCCTCACAGTGTCTGCTGTGGTTCCTCACAGTGTTTGCTGTGGCTGACAGGGACAGGCTGGAGCCTCTGACTGCTTTGTTCTGTTTGACTTGAGGTGGCAGAGTTGACATCTCAGCTGGCAGCCTCCAGAGAGTCCCAGGAACTGACTGTCCACAAAGCTCAGCAAGATGGGACTGAGGCCCCAGAGAGGGAAAAAGTCAGGTAAATTAAAGTCTGTGGGATCCTGCATTGGGATGAATGGATTCCCTCCTGCTGCTCTTTGCATCTGCCAGCATTTCCTGAGTGGCAGAGTTCTGAACTGTCCATGCAGATGTGTTTCCTCCTCTGGATGTTGTACTTCATTTCTTTTGAGCCTTCAGTTACAGTTTTCCTGAAGACAAGGGCTTTTGGAGCAGCTCTTTCCCTCTAAGGGCTGTTCTGTTGTTAGGTTGGTGTCTGAACCCTGCCCAAGCTGCAGTGTAAGGAGCTGGATACATCCATCAGCTCCACTTTGGATCTGGTAACTTGAACCCTTTTTGGGAGCTGCATCAGCCTGGCGTCCTGACTCCTTTGCTTGACAGAACAATCTCAAACCCATGATTTCTGATCAAAGCTGGATTCCCCCTGAGGAACCTGAGGGACATGAATGTCTCTCATGGACATGTGTTGCCTTGTTCCACAGACCAACTCTAACTCTGGAAGAGAGGGAACTGAGCCTCAAAAGCCTGGAAGAAAACAACCAGGCCTGGATCAAACACATGTCTCAGCTTCATTCTGCTCTTCACCAGAGCGAGCAGCTCCTCTCAGACCGCATAGGAGAACTGCAGGAGCTCAACACCCAGGTAACTTGTGCCCTGGTGTCCTCTTCTCCAGGGACAGACAACTGCACCTGCAGCTCCAGGGACACACAACTCCACCTTCAGCTCCAGCATGGAGCTCCCAACTGCTTCCCTCTACCAGCAGCATCCACTGCTGCCCTGCTCTGCCTGGTGCTGCTGCTGCACCCTGAGGCCAAGGCTGGCTCTGGTGTCTCCTGATGAGCTTTTCTCCTCATCTCTCCTGGGTCCCAGCAGGAACTCTCAGAGGAGAAGCAGGAGCAGACTCCTTTGGAGCTCCCCCATCCATCCCTCTGTTATCAGTGCTGTCCCAGGCGCAGTTTGTGCCTGGGCTGCCCCTGAGCAATGTGGGGACAGAGGGTGATTATGGCAGGCTGGGGAGGGCTCTAACAGCACCACCAGTTCATCTGGTGTTTAGACCAGCTCCACCAAGGGCACCAATTGCCTCCCTTTCTTTGTTTTCACTTTGTCTCCATTGGATTGGAATCCTTAGCTTTGCATTTTCTGTGTCCACTGTGTTTTTTGCTTGAAGTCGTTTCTCCTTTGCTGCTCTCCGTCCTGCTTGCTCTGCTGCCTCAGGAGCAGTCCTGACCCTGAGGCTGTGTGCATCCCTGTTCCAGATCCGCTCCCTGCAGGAAGTACTGCAGGAGAAGGATGCTGCCCAGGCAGCTCGAGAGGAGCAGCTGCTGCAGGAGCTGGAGGAGTCCCAAGCAGGTGGACGGCGCTGGAGGGACTCGGTGCAGGCGCTGCAGGCTGAGGTCTCTGAGCTGCGTCTGAGGCTCCAGAGTGCAGAGGACAGAGCAGAGGCCTTGGCCACACAATGCCAACAGGCCAGTGGTGCCCACTGCAAAGCTCAGTCCCAGCTGGACAAACTGCTCCGGGTTGTCCAGCGCATGATCACGGACAGCAGCAGTGTGGTCACTTGGAGCTCAGGCAAGTGTGGCAGGCTGGGTTAGCTCATGTGCAGAGCACGTGTGGGAGAGAAGGCGGAGTGACAAGTGCTTCAGGCTCATCCTGGTGTCAGGAAAATTAATCCACCAACACCAGAGGTTTATGTCCAAAAAGGAGACAGAGGAGTCCTTTTACTTTATTTGAATAAAGGGAGATGCCATGGGGCATTCCCCTGGGATCTCTCTAATTTTTTGGAGGACACAGTCTCCTTTTAATCTCAATTTCTCGGCCACATTTCCTTCTCTTTTTCCCTATTGGCTGAGGTACTTGAGAAATACAGAATTCCCGAAAGCCTGATAGCTAAGGTTCCCCTCTAATGTAAACCCCTTCCTTTTAATTTTTAATTCCTATAGAATTCATGGTTTTCCCCCATTGCTTCTTTCATCTTTCAATATCCAGTTTCATTTATCAGCAAACCTAGATTTTGTTTGTAAAGGCAAATATATATTTTTTCCATTCATCAATCAGTGGAATCCTTCTCATTGTTTCTTTTATCTCTCAGTGCTGGTTGTACCTACCAGCTTGTTTGTAAAGACAAATCCCTCATTCCTCTCACTGGTGTGACAGCCTCAGCCTTTCAGTTTGGACAGAGTCCAGCCTTGGGAAGTTCTGGCAGCTTTGACATCCCGGCAGTCACAAGTCCGTTTTTGTGCTGGAGAAATGATCAGCACCAGCAGGGAAAAGGGCCCGAGCCCTGCCAAGCCACAGGGCCTGTGCAGGCATCCTTGGGGCAGTGCTGGCATCAGTGGTCATCAAATTAACGCCAGCCTGTGACACAGGTCCTGCTGCAAGGGGAGCCCCAGGGCAGTGACAGAGGCACAGCCACTCTCTGACTAGAAAGAGCCCTTGTTTGTTGGAGCCCTTGGGATTAAATCTTGTACCAGAATGTCTTCTCTTTCCAGAAACAGGTCCTGTCATGAATCCAGCTGCTGCTCAGGCCAGAGATGCTCCCACAGAGCTCACGGTGGACACAGTGGCAGCAGCCCTGCAAGAGCTGTGGCAGCACCTGGAGCATTCCCAGAAAGATCTGGTAATGTGTGCCCAGTGCACCCAGGAATCCTGTCCCACTGCTGGGCTGCTGGGCAAGCAGAGAGCCAATGCCAGGCTGGTGCCAGTCCTTGCAGGGGGGTTGGCTTGCTGCTGGGTGAGGCAGGAGGATCACAAACACATCGGCTATTCTGCCCAGCTGCCCTCTCCCATCTGGGCTATTTCTGCCTCAGTGTTTGTAGCCCTTTGTCTCCTGCCAGCAGTGGCCCTGGGAGGTGATTCTGCTCCTCTTACCTCTCCCAGAATGATGCCAGGAACAAGGTTCAGGCCTTGAAGCTGCAGCTGAGCACGACACAGGCTCAGAGGGATTATTTCAGTGCCTGCAACCAGGAGCTGCAAGAACAGCTGGCTGAAAGCCTGGAAGGTACAGCTTCTCCTCTGCCCTGCACTGCCCCATCCTGTCTCACCAGGGGGGATCTCTGATGGCACACAGAGCAAAACTGCAGTGCCCAGAGATGGGAGAGAAGAAAAACTCCCAGCAGGAGAGTGATCCATAGCGGTGCCAGTGAAAGCTTTTTATGGAGACAGATCCCGTGGCTGGCAGCGCACCTGGCTGGGCTATGAGTGATCATGGGTGGGAAATGGATTTCTAGAGAGTTCTCAGGGCCTGACAGAAGGCTCACACATCTGTGTGCAAACTTGGAGGTGAGTAATGCTGGCTTAGAAATGCCATGGAATAGGACAGATGTTGTTAAGAGAGAAATGGAGCTAGAAAAAGTTTTAAAGGATGGCCTTGCAAATCAACTGGATTCTTTGGAGAAATAGAACTATGAAAGATGCATTGTAATAGAACCCACGAGGGGTAATTTTAGATGCTTGGCTTTAAGGCATTTTACAGCATGATGTGACAAAAGCTGATAAGCCAAGAAACGCTTTTAGTGTATTTTAATTAGGAAATAGTTGACTTCTGATTGTGATAGGGCGAATGATAACATCTGTATTATCTCACCCTTCATATGAGACTGAAAATGGAATAAAAGTTTTTTAGAATGCTTCTCAGTTGCCCTATCTGTGGTTCAGAAAAGGTCAAAATCCAACAATCCCATGCAGAGCTGATGCCTTTCAGGTGCCGTGTCTGTGCCAAGGAACTGTAACTGGCTGCCTCAGCTCAACACTTCCAAACTCCAGGCCATCCCAGAGCCTCCAGGCTCTTGGCCTCTCTGGAGCAGGGCTGGACAGGCTCCTGCCCGCTCCTTTCTCTCTTTCTGATTGCCTACTCTGCATAAGCCTGGCTTTGGAAGCCCCTGTGTGCTTAGGGGCTGGCAAAGACAACCAGGCAGAGATGCAGGATGCACATCGGTTTGCCTTTGCTTTGCTTTTCCTCTTCTCCTTCCCCTTCCCTGCTGCAGTGAGGTGGAGGGCAGAACACAGGAGCTCTCCAGAAATTGCCCTGAAGGAAGAGGCCACTGCAAGGAATGAAGAGGCTGAGATTCTTCATCAGGAGGTGGCATCTCTGCAGAGCAAACTGGAGAACACCGAGAAGGAAAGGAGGGATGTGCTGGTGAGAGTGGCAGATGCCAGGAAGGGCCATGTCTTTGCTGTTTTGGGGCCTTCTCTTGCTCTATCTAAGGAGCATCTTTCTCCAGTTTAACTTCCCTAACTGCATTCCTCTGAATAAGGAGGAAAAGATGTCACAGTGGTGTCAAACCCAGTCAGGCCTGAGGCTGCTGATTTTCCTGCCTGCTGGAGCTTTCTGCCCTTGAAGCTGTAGTGCTCAGTGCCCACACTTGGAGCCCTGTTCCTCCCCAAAGGAACACCTGAGCAGGGCTCCAAGGGGTCAGGGAAGGGCAGGAAGGAACCTGGGACAGGCTGAGGGAGTTGGGAAAGATGCAGCAACAAGGGGGGCCTAGGAAAGATCTGCAGCATCCGGAGAGGCAGGGAGAGAGGGGCAGCTCGTGCCTACCCCTGCAGCAGGAGTTCAGGTCTGGTATGAAAAACAAACAGAGATGGAATCACTGACTCTTTTTCTCCCTCTTCTGGAGCATGAGTGGGACAGGCTGCAGGCAAAGAAAGAGAAACTGGAGTGTCAGATCAAACTTCTGGAAGAATCAGTCACAGCCTCTGAAACCCGAGCAAATACAGCCATAGACAGGAATCATTCCCTTCAAGAAGAACTCCAGACTGTAATGTCCCTCTTTCAAATTAAAAAGGAAAAACTCGAAACACAAGAAAAGAAAATAGAGATGCTCCAGAAAGAGGCAGCAGAGGCCAAAGCTTTGCAGGAGCATCTCACTCGCATGACTGCCCACCTGTCAGATATGGAGAGAGAAATCAGACTGTACCATCAGCAGATGCAAATGCTGGAAAAGAATTTAATGCACACAGCTTCCCTGCAAAAGAAGGAGCGAAAGTTCCAAGTGAGAAGGGAAGCTGAGAGGAAAGCCATGAGGGAAGAGCTGCAGCATGTGGCTGCTGCTTTGAAGCAGCGTGAAAAGGAAGAACTCGAATGGAGAAAGAAGGCTCAAACGCTGAGTGCTGCCCTTGCCAAGAGTGAATTGTCCAAAGGGACTCGAAGGAAAAAATTAACCAGAGAACAGCAGAGAACAACTCCCAGCAGGGACATGGACTGCTCTCGTCTGCAGGTAGGGCGTGATCTTCAGTCCACTCACACGTCCCTGAAGAGAACCCCCAATGCTCTCTGGTGCAATTCAGGGTCTCTGAAGAGTCATCTCCTTGCCTTGACATCCTGAGGTCCTTTTGCTCCCTGTGACCCTTTCTCCCACCCTGTGTGCAGGTGGAACATCAGCAGAGGAGCAGGAAGGCATGTTGTAGGCATCAGGAGAGGGACAGTTTGCTTCCTGTGCGTGGGGCTTCCAAGGAGCTCCAGTAGAAGAGTTCTTCAGTGCCTTGGGTGAGCAGCAGCAACCTCCTGCTGAGGCACTGCCTGTTGGAAAGGGGTCAGTGCCCTGAACTCTGTTCAGGGCCACTCTGGGAGCCTCTTCCTTCCCCTTCTGCAAGGACAGAGTGTTTTCCAGGGCTGGAGCTGGGGGCTGTGTGTGCCCCCAAAGTTGATACCGTGGGGCTGCAGGTGCTCTTGGAGCGCTGGCTTGTCTGAGCTGAACCTTGGTTCTCTTCCAGGTGTGCCTGCCTCAGTCACAACTGGCCCAGGATCGATAGCACCAGCAGGACGGCGTGGAGAGCTGTGCAGGGAGCAGTCAGAAGCTGTCCTGTACCTCAGCAACTGCCAGCCATTATTTTATAATAAACGGTTTCTTCAGGAAAAGATTCCATTCAAATTTTCACTGGCACAATGACGGTCTTGCGAGCTGTTATGCAATTTCAATGTTGAGGCCAGAGCTGTCCTTGAGACAAGAAATGTGAACTGGAGGTGTTACCCAACGGCTCCTGGTGTGAGATTTCCTGCTGGGACCCAGGAGAGAAGAGGAGAAAAGCTCATCAGGAGACACCAGAGCCAGCCTTGGCCTCAGGGTGCAGCAGCAGCCCTGGGCAGAGCACGGCAGCAGTGGATGCTGCTGGCAGAGGGAAGCAGTTGGGAGCTCCATGCTGGAGCTGAAGGTGGAGTTGTGTGTCCCTGGACAAGAGGATGGCAGTGCACAGTTGACTTGTGTGTTGACCTCCTGCAGTTCTGTGCTCTGAGTGGAGCTGCTCAGCCCTGCTGAGGAGCAGAAGGAAACTGAGAGGCCTGGTTGATCTGGCACAGTATCACTCCAGCTGTTGAGGGTCCAGGAGCTCCAAACCTCCCACTCATGGAATCAAGGAGCCCCTGTGACCCTCGTGGAAGAAAGGGGCCATTATGACAGAGCAGGGCCTCGTGGAAACCATGGTCTATGGTGGCACTGCAGGAACAAGGAAACCAATGATACACTGCAAAAGTTCATGGAAACAAGGGGCCATTGTGGAGCTACAAAACCTCATGGAACCAAGGGGCCATTTTGACACTATGGGGTCTAACAGAAACAAGGGGCCACAGTGATATGACAGGGCCTCATAGAACCAAGGGGCCATTGTGTCACCAGGGGGCCTGAGGACACCAATGAACTTTTCTGACACCATGGGGCCTAACAGAACCAAGAGGACATTGTGTCACCATGGGGCCTCATAAAACCAAGGGGTCCTTGTGACACCATGGGGACTCATGGAACCAACAGGCCATTGTGACACCATGGGGCACACCAGAATCAAGAGACCAATGTGACACCATAGGACATAGCTGAATCAAGGGACAATTTGACACCACGGAACCACATAGAAACAAGGGGCAATTCTGATACCATAGGGCCTGAAAGAATCAAGGGGCCAATGTGACACCATGTGGTCTCATAAAAGCAAGGGGGCATTGTGACGTCAGTGGGACTCATAATACCAAGGGGCCATTGTGACACCATGTGGCCTAACAGAACCATAGGGCCATTGTGACACAACGGGACCTAAGAGAACCAAGGGAACATTGTGACTTCATGGGGACCAAGGTTACCAAAGTGCCATTATGACACCTTGGGGCCTCAGACAAGCATGTGGACTCTGTGACAACATGGGTCTAAAAGAATCAAGGGGCCATTGTGCCATCATTGGGCATCCTAGAACCAATGGGACTTTGGGACACCATGGGGCCAAAACGAAACCAAGGGGACATTGTGACACTCTGGGGCATAACTGAACCAAGTGGCCATTGAGGCATCATTGGGCTGCATGGAACCGAGGGGCCATTGTGACACCATGGGGCCTAACAGACCCAAGATGACATTGGGACACCATTGAGCCCAACGGAACACAAGGGCTGTTGTGACACTATGGGGCCAAACAGAACCAAGAGCATATTGTGACCCCATTGGACGTCACAGTAAAAGGGGGCCATTGTGACACCATGGTGTCTAAAAGAACCAAGGGGCCATTGTGACGCCATTGGGTGGCATAGAACCAAAGAGACATAGCGACACCATGGGGCCTAACACAACCAACCATTGTGACACTATTCGGTCTAAAAGAACCAATTGGCCATTGTGACACTATTGGGCCTCATGGAAACAAGAGGCCACGGTGCCACCACATAGACTCAGGGCACCAAGGGCCAATGTGATACCATGAGGCCAAGCAAAAGCAACAAGACATTAGGACACTCTTGGGCCTTACAGATCCAAGTGGCCATTGTGACACCTTGGGGCCAAATACAACCCAGAGGATATTGTGACACCATTGGGCCTCTTGGAAACAAGGGCCCATTGTGACACCATGGGGTCACATGGAATCCAAGGCCCATTGTGACATAATGGGGCCTAACTGTACCAAGAGGCCATTATGACACCCTTGGGCCTCATAAAACCAAGGGGGCATTATGACACCATTGAGCCTCATGTAACCATGGGGCTATTGTGACACCATGGGGCCAAAACAAACCAAGAGACCATTCTAAAACCATCAGGCCTAACGAAACCAAAGGTCCGTCATGACAGCATGGTGCCTAAAAGAACCAAGGGGCCATTGTGACGCCATTGGGTCACATAGAACCAAAGGGACATAGCAACACCATGGGGCCTAACTAAACCAAGAGGACATTGTGACACTATTTGGTCTAACAGAACCAGTTCACCATTGCAGCGTCATGGGGCCTCATGGAACCAAGGGGCCGTTGTGACACTATAAATCCAAAAAGACCCAAATGGGCCGTTTTGACACCATAATGCCAAACAAAATCATAGGGATATCATGACACTATCGGGCCTAAAAGAATGAAGTGGCTATTGTGACACCGTGGGGCCAAACAGAATGCAGATGATATTTTGACACCATTGGGCCTCATGGTAATAGGGCGCCATTGTGACATCATGGGGGCTAACAGATCCAAGGGGCCATTGTGACATCATCGGGCCCAACGTAACCAAACGGCCTTTGTGACACCATGGGGCTTCAGAGAACCAAAAGGGCATTGTGACATGATGGGGTCTCATCAAACCAGGAGACCATTCTGGCACTATGGGGCCTCACAGAACCAAGAGGAAATTTTGACACCATAGGGCCACAGGGCACCAAGGGGCCGTTGTGACACCATGGGTTCTAACAGAACCAAGGGAACATTGTGACATCATGGGTCATCACAGAGCCATGGGGACATTCTGACAGTACAGATCTTCAGAGAACCAAAGGGCCATTGTGACCCCATGGACCGCATAGAACCAAGTTGGCATTGTGACACCATGGGGACTCAGAGAACCAAGGTGCCATGTGACACCACTGGACTTCATGGCACCAAGGGGCCATTTTAAAACTCATGAAATCAAGAGGCCATTGAGACAACATGCGGCCTCAGGGCACCAAAGGGCCATTGTGACACCATGGAGCTAAATACAACCAAGAGGATATTGTTACAGCTTTGGGCCTCATGGCTACCGGGGGCCCTTGTGACACCACAGGGCCACATGGAACCAAAGGGCCATTGTGGTACCATGGGGTTTCAAGCAGACCTAGTGACAACATGACGCCTAACAGCACCAAGTGGCATTGAGATACCATTGGGCTTTGTAGAACTAAGGGGACATTATGACATCATTGGACCTCATGGAACTAAAGGGCCATTCAGACACCATGTGGCCTGACCAAACCAAGGGACCATTCTGAAACCATTGTGCCTAACAAAATCAAAGGCCCATTGTAACACTAGGGGGCCTAACAGAATGAAGTGGACATTGTGAAACCAAGGGACATCAGTGAACTGAGGGTCAGTTTTGACACCATGTGGCCATGGTGAAACTGTGGGGCCTAATGAAACCAAGGGGTTTTTCTGACACTATGGGACCTAACAGAACCAAGTGGACATTGTGACATCATTGGGCATCATAGAACAAAGGGGCCTGCGTGATACAATGGGGCTGCATGGAACTAAGGGACCATTGTGACACCATAGGTCCACATGGCACCAAGGGGCCATTGTGACAGCATGGGCCTAAAAGAACAAAGGGGTCATTGCAACACCATGGGGCCCAGTAGAATCAAGGGGCCATTGTGACACCATAGGGCCTCATGGAACCAAAGGGCAATTGTGGCATCACAGGGCCGAACAGAATCGTGGAATCATTGTGACAGCATGAGCCGCAAAGAACCAAGGGGATATTGTGACATCATGGGGCCTCATAGAACCAAGGAGCTATTGTGACACTATGTGGCCTCACGCCACTGTGATATCAGGGGACCTAAAACAACCAAGGAGACATTTTGACTCCATTGGGATGAAGGGAACCAAAGGACCATTGTGAAACTCTGGGGCCTCAGAGAAGCAAGTTGGTATTGTGACTAACAGGGTCTAAAAGAATCAAGGGGCCATTGTGTCACGATTGAACATGATAGAACAAAGGGGTTATTATGAATCCATGGGGAATAAGGAAACCAAGGAGACATTGTGTCACCATGGCGCCTAAAAGAACCAAGGGGCCATTGCAACACCATGGGGCCAAATGGAACCATGGGATCATTGTTACATCATGAGGAGTGACAGAACTACAGGGACATTGTGATGCCATGGGGCTATTGTGACACCCTGTAGCTTAACATAACCAAGGGGCCATTGTGATACCATGGGGCCTCATGGAACTAAGGGTCTGTTGTTACACTACCCAGCCTCATGGCACAAATGGGCCACTGTGATACCATGAGGCCAAAACAACCAATGGGCCATTGTGACACTATGGGGCCTGAAAGAAAAAAGGGGCCATTGTGACACTGTGGTGCCTTACTGAACCAAGGGGCAATTATGACACCATGGGGCCAAACATAACCAAGGGGCTATTGTGACACGATGGGGCCTTATAGAACACTGTGACACCTTTGTGGGAATGGTGAGCACTGCTAGATGAAAACTGCTAGTACTGCTCAGCTTGTCACAACCTATGTGGATCTGTTAGCCGTAGTAGGCCGCAAGCCTTGGCAGGAGTGAGTAGGCCCAAGCCTTGGAAGAAGCAAGCGAGATTTTGGAGAAGGAATGTAAGAGATAAGTAGGTGCTTGGTACAGAGTGCTTAGCATGCAGTTTCTATGGGGATTTGTGGGAAATGTTGTATCTACCTGGCTAGCTTAAAGGAGGCCTAGATTGAGCAATGTTATCTAGTTACAGTTAAGAAATGTACCTTAGTTACACAAATATTATTGGTGCGCTATTTTTAGTAAAAATAGAAAAAGTATATAAACTTCGCTTTGTGGATCAATAAATGGCTTCATGGCTCTTTGCAAGCAAATAATGGTGACCTCATCCCTTCTTTTCTACCGCCGTCAAATTAATAAACATCAAAATTCTTCCCTCAACTCTGTGCAATGTTAAAGCAGTATCTGATGTGTCCACCATGCACAAGGGATTTCCATAAAGGAACAGTTTTAGAAAAACACGTTAGAAAAGGCTGATTCTATGATAGATGTAAACACAATTAAGGTGTTGACTAACTTGGAATGACCAGAGAACAACTGGAGGAGGAAATCTGGGAGCAATGGGAAGGCCACAGAATCAGCTGCTCTAGTGAAGAGATGTCCTTAGACAAAGCCATTTGAACAGGAGAGGTGGAAACACCCGAATGAAGAGGGACATGAAGTAATAGACAGTATGGTGGTAATACAGGTAGAGGGGAAGATCAGTATTTCTTCTCCTGACATCACTACTGAATCCAGGAAATTTCCTGTTCTCTCCTGGTGGGAAAACTTTGACACTTTCTTAAAGTACTCAAATGCGTCAGCTAATGAGATGTGCTCGTGCACCTTGCAAATGTCAGGTCCCCTACAGCCCCAGAGGGCTCCTGTCCCATAAACATCTGCTCCAGCTCATTCAAAAATTGGGGCAGCGTCATCCTGGGATCATCAGAGAGCTGAGATTGGAAGGGACCTCATCAAGTCTGGAGCCCAACCTGTAAGAAACTGCGTCAGACAAAGTGGTTTAAGGCTTGATTTAGTCTGAATTTGAAAATCCCAAAGGACAGGGATGGGGCAGCATCTCAGAACCTGTCTGAGCCCATGGGAACAAAGGTTTTCCACATGTCCTGTCTGATCTCCCCTCATTCCCTTCCACCCATTGTGTTTTGTCTCCCCCCAGGCCCCCAGTGAAGAGCCTGGCTCTGTGTTCTCCATCCCCTCCTGGCTGGCACTGCCAGGCTGGGATCAGGAGCCCCTCAGCCTTCCCTGCTCCGGGCTGGACAAGCCCAGCTCCCTCAGCCTCTCCTCACAGCCCAAGGGCTCCAGCCCCACCTTGGAGGCCCTTCCCTCACCCTGCTCCAGCTGCCAGACATCTTTCCTGCCCTGGGGAACCCAAACCAGGCCCCAGTGACCTGGATAATCCATGTCCTTGATGTCCTGGTCACACAGCCCAGGGTGCTCCTGGCCTGCCTTGCTGCCAGGGCACTCGGCTGCCTCCTGCCCAGCTCCTGCCCACCAAGAGTTTTCTGACAGGGCCTGGTGGATGTGGGCAGGGCTGTGGATGTTGTCTGGAATGTTAACCTTTGATACCATGTCCCACAGCATTCCCTGGAAAAGCTGAAGCCTGTGGCTTGGAGCAGTTCACCCTTCCCTGGGCTAAGAAGTGGCTGAACATCCAGGCCCAGAGAGTGGTGGGGAATGGTGCCACATCCAGCGTGTGTGCAGTGGTGTCCTGCAGGGATCAGTGTGGGCCCAGTCCTGTTTAACATCTTTATTGATGATCTGGATGAGGGCATTTACTCCACCATCAGCCAATGTGCAGATGACACCAAGCTGGGTGTGAGTGTGGATCTGCTGGAGGGTAGGAGGGCTCTGCACAGGGACCTGGACAGGCTGGATCCAGGGCCCAAATCCAGCAAGGTGAGGTTTAACAAGACCAAGTGCCAGGTCCTGCACTTTGGCCACAACAACCCCTGCAGTGCTCCAGGCTGGGGACAGAGTGGCTGGACAGTGGCCAGGCAGAAAGGGACCTGGGGGCACTGATGGACAGCAGGCTGGACATGAGCCAGCAGTGTGCCCAGGTGGCCAAAAGGCCAATGGCTCCAGGGCTGGATCAGGAATGGTGTGGCCAGCAGGAGCAGAGCTGCTGTGCCACCCTGACCTGCCCCCAGCTCTGCACACAGACATTGCTGCTGCAGCTCCAGAGAAGGGACAAAAGGGGCATCTCTGGAGAAAATTTTGTTGGAAGATCCTTTAGGTCGCTTAAAGTCACTGAGAGTGCCGCACCTCATTGATATAGTCCGTGGCCAGAGAAAAATGAGAGAGAAACAAAATGAGAAAGGGTAGAAACCACGAATTTTATTTGTGGACAATATTAAAAACAGAAACAAAGGAGAAAAAACCCCCACAACAATACCAACAAGAAATATCAAAGATTAATTTTTATTACAAGTGATTTGCAGAAATTAGTAACCTCTTTAATGTTTCTGAAATCCGCCAGTCATCAGTCTCCTCAGGGCAACCTTGAGCTCCTGGTTCCTCAGGCTGTAGATGAGGGGATTCAGGACTGGAGGCACCACTGAGTACAGAACTGACACTGACAGATCCAGGGATGGGGAGGAAATGGAGGGGTGCTTCAGGTAAGCAAATATACCAGTGCTGAGGAACAGGGAGACCACGGCCAGGTGAGGGAGGCAGGTGGAAAAGGCTTTGTGCCGTCCCTGCTCAGAGGGGATCCTCAGCACAGCCCTGAAGATCTGCACATAGGAGAAAACAATGAACACAAAACAACCAAAGTCCTAAACAGGCACTAACAGCAAGAAGCCCAAGTTCCTGAGGTATGAGTGTGAGCAGGAGAGCTTGAGGATCTGTGGGATTTCACAGAAGAACTGGCCCAGGGCATTGCCCTGGCACAGGGGCAGGGAAAATGTATTGGCTGTGTGCAGCAGAGCATTGAGAAAGCCACTGGCCCAGGCAGCTGCTGCCATGTGGGCACAAGCTCTGCTGCCCAGGAGGGTCCCGTAGTGCAGGGGTTTGCAGATGGACACGTAGCGGTCGTAGCACATGATGGTCAGGAGGGAAATACTCTGCTGAAATGAAAAAGACAAACAGAAATACCTGTGCAGCACATCCAGTGTAGGAGATGTTCCTGGTGTCCCAGAGGGAATTGTGCATGGCTTTGGGGACAGTGGTGCAGATGCAGCCCAGGTCAGTGAGGGCCAGGTTGAGCAGGAAGAAGAACATGGGGGTGTGCAGGTGGTGGCCGCAGGCTACGGCGCTGATGATGAGGCCGTTGCCCAGGAGGGCAGCCAGGGAGATGCCCAGGAAGAGGCAGAAGTGCAGGAGCTGCAGCTGCCGCGTGTCTGCCAGTGCCAGCAGGAGGAAGTGGCTGATGGAGCTGCTGTTGGACATTTGCAGGTTCTTGGCATGGGAATCTGTAAGAAAAGTAATCATGGAATAGTTTTGGAGAGGACTTTAAATATCCCAGCCCAGCTTGGTGGCACTTTCCCCCACTGCCTGCCCAGGGCTCTGCTGCCTGGAGCTGTCCCTGCCAGCAGCTGCTTCCCTGTGCCCAGGGCTGGGCCCTGCCAGTGCTGCCAGAGCCCAGCCCAGCCCTGGGGGCTCAGCTCTGCCCTGCAGACCCCTCCCAGCACAGGGCACTGCCCAGGGCCAGCTCTGCCTCTGCAGGCTCTGATGGCAATGTCAGGCAGCCCTGAGGAGGCTGGAAAAGCGACACTGATGCTGCCTGTAATGGACCCTGTGCTGATTTCTGTCACTGCCTGTTTTATTGAGGTCTGAGAGAATTTTTTTTTATTTTTCTCAACCTTACCTCTGAGATTAATATCTATGTGCAATTTCCCATCCTGGCAACCCAGAGTAGTAGATTAAAGAAGCAGGATTTTCCCTTTTATGCTGCCTCCTGACTTGCTGTGCTTCCTGTATAATCTACTTGGAAATGCTCTGGAGTTAAATGTCATGCTGGGATGCAGCCCTGAACAATGCAGCATCCTCACCACACAAGGAGAACACTTCCAAGCCTTACCAGCTATCTCATTCCATCCAGACCTTGTCCCCCAGTGCTGTGGGCAGCTCCCAGGGCTGGCTGAGAGCTGTCCCTGGCAGGCAGCAGAGTCCCTGCCCCAGCACAGCACCCTGGGCTGCAGGACCCTGCTCTGCAGGACAGCCCTGGGCACCCCTGGCTGCTCTGCACAAGAGAGAATCAGAGAATGTACTCACAGAGTCTGTAGGCATTGGGATGTTCCAGCTTTAGGAGATCTCTCCAGGAGCTGCAGCTGCATTGTCCTGCAGCCAGAGGCTTCCTGTGTCAAGGGCTGGGAGTGATTCTGCCCCAGTCACTTCTGAGCATCTTCCCAGCCCTGACTGATTGAAGCTCTCTGTGCCTCTGTGCTGTGCCATGGGTGGCTGCAGGCAGAGCCCCAGCCCTGCTGGGCTGGGAGAAGATCTGCTCATCCAGAGAAATGTCTTTTTGAAGCTTTTCTTGGTTTCCAGGATCACCCTCTGTGCCAGGAGCCTGGCCCAGCTCAGCAGCACAGACACAGCACAAAGACTTTAATGACCCTCCTGGGGTTTGTGCTGAGGCCCTGAACATCAGTCCCTGAGAGGGAGCTGAAGAAACCTCTCAAGAACTCCAAGTCAGAATCAGACTCCAAAGTTTCTTGAAGTTTTAATGGGTCCCACTGAGGAAACACGACTGAGAAAGTGTCCCCAAGCCTCAATCAGAGCAGAGAACTGGAGGCAGAGATGACAGGTGGGGACAAAGAGAAGCCAAGTCTTGGTGCCCTGGGGCACAGCAGGGTCTGTGCCACCAAGGGCTCTGAGGAGACACCTTGTCCTGAGGCACTGGGGCCTCCTGGCACAGCCCCAGCAGGGCTGGGCACTGTCACCCCTTGTCCTGCCCTCAGCATCCCCCCACATCCCAGTGGCCTCAGGGATGTGCTGGGACCAGTCCCTGGGGAGCCTTGGTCAGGAATGGCCCTGGGGGCTCCTTCATGCTCCCAGGGACTGCAGGTTTTTCAAGGACTTTGGGTTTTGCTTTTGCCTTGGAGTCTCTGAGAGCTTTGTGCAATCATGGCCTCCAATTATCTGCTTTAATTAGTCCCTTGAGAGCCTTTCTCAGTAACAACACTCAGTGGGGCTCATTAATGCTTCAAGTTATCTCATTTTTAAGGTACTTTTCTTTTTCCTTTCCTCTCTGACTCTCTGAGAGGTTTTTGGGCAATCATGGCCTCCAATTCTCTCCTCCAAGGAGTCCATGAGGAGCCTGTGTTGGGGATGGACCTCAGTGGGACCCATAATGCCTTGAGACACTTTGGGTTTTTCTTCTGACTTGGACTCTTGGAAAGGTTTGTGCAATCTCCTCTCAGGCCCTGAGGTTCACGAGCTCAGCACCAAATGCACCACAGGGCTCACTTGGGATCAAGCAAGTCCTGACAAACCATGGCTCTGCCTTGATTTCCCTCTGGTCTGGTGCAGTTCATGAGGAAGGTTCTCAACTCCAGTTATGGAGAAATAATTCAAAGAGCTTCTTGGAAATATTTATTATTATTTTAAAAGGTATATTTTATTACTGTTTCTTTTGGGGATGAGCTGATTGCAGCATTCTGTGATTGATGTTGATCCAGGGTCTCTCCTCAGCAGGTCTGGCCTGCTCAGAGAAGCTGTGCCTTGAGGTCTGAGCCAGTGTAGACAACCTTGCTTCACATTCCCCAACCCCATCCTGTCTGTCCTCCCTCACCTGGGACCTGCTTTGCTTGGAGAACTGCCTGCACACAGGCAAAAAGGGGTTTTCTTCCTTTTATTTATTTGAAGCAATATAAGCTCCTGAGTTTCCCCATTGTAAACAGACACCTTCCCTTAGAGTGTGCCAAGCCCAAGCTGCCACCAAGGAGGTTTCTGTTCCCAAGGTAGGGCCAAGCAAGAACTGTTTTAGACCTCTGGACTCCTTGGTTTCCTGAGGCCTTGTTGTGTCACCATGGACTCTTGGTTCTGTGACTTTCTGTAGTGTCACAATCGATCTTTGGTTCCATGGGGTCCCAACATGTCACAGTGGTCTCCTTTTTCCTGTTGCAACCAGCATGGAACAAAAGCTCCCTATTGACACGTTTGGGCCTCAGGGAATGCAAGAAATCATCCTGATGGAATGGAAACTCATGGAACCAAGTGCCCACTGGTTTACAGCGGGGCCTCGTGGAATGCTGGAGACCATTGTGCAGCAATGAAAACGCAGGGCACAAAGGCTCCACTGTGACCCAGCAGAGCCTCGTGGATCCAAGGAGACCACTGTTATGCAATGGAATCTCAAGGAAGCAAGGGTCAATTGTCAACACATTGGGCTCCCATAAAACTGAGGAGAACATTGTGACACAATGGATTCTCATGGAACCAAGGCCCTGTTGTGACAAAGCGTGGCCTGATGGAAACCCAGTGCCACTGGGACATGTCCAGCCTTGGAAGAAGCAAGGGTCCATTGTGACACAGCACAGCCTTGTGAATCACAGAAGAGCACAGTGATGCCATGGAATCTTGGGGAACCAAGTGTTAATTGTAAACACAGTGGGGACTCTTGCAACCCAGGAGACTACTGTGATGTCGCACTTTGTCACAATGGGGCCTTGCTTCTGTGAGAATCCATTGCCCCACAATGTTCTCATGGGTTCCAAGAGGCTCCTCTGTGTTTTAAGGGCCCCTTGTTTCCACGAGCCATGGCACTGTCCCACTTGCCCCTGGGTTCCATGAGGCCCTGCAATGTTCACAATTGACACTTGCTTCCATGAGATTCCATGGAGTCACAATGGTCCCCATGTTTCCATGAGGCTGTGCTGTGTCACAATGGACACTGGATTCCACAAGAGCTGGCAAGTGTCCCCAGTGGCACATGGGTTCCATGAGGCCCTGCCATGTCACAATGGACACTTGCTTCCAAGAGATTCCATTGAGACACAGATCTCTCCTAGATCCCATGAGGCCTTGTTCTCCACAGAGGTGTCTTGTTTCCACTAGGCCTGGCAATATTTCCGTGGCCCTTGTGTTCCATGTGGCTCCTCTCTGTCAGAATTGACCCTTGGTTCCATTGTGTCACAATGCTCCCTATGTTTCCATGACCTGCCAGGTGTCTCAATGGACACTGGATTCCACAAAGCTTGGCAATGTCCCAATGGCACCTGTCTCGTATTCAGCCCCACTTTGTCAAAATAAAGCCTTGGTTCCATGAGATTCCACTGTGTCACAATGTTCTCCTTCGTTTCCTGAGAACCTGATGTTTTGAAAATTGACCCTTGATTCCTTGATTCGATTGCCTCCCTGGTTTTATAAAGCCCAGGTTTGTCACAACGGTTTCAGGATATTCCATTGCAACACAATGGTTTCCACCACTCTGTAAGGCTGCACCGTGAAACAGTGGACACTTGGTTCCATGGGATTCCATTGGGTAACAATGCTCTCCTGTGCTCCATTAGTCCTGGCTCTGTCACAATGGACACTTGCTTGCATTAGCCTTGGAAATGTCCCATTGGCACCTGGGTTCCATCATGGTTCCATCAAGGTCCTGTCTTGAAAATTTACCTGTTGCTCCTGGACACTCCATTGCCTCACAGTGGTCCCCATGTTTCCATGAGGCTGTGTTGTGTCTCAATGGACACTGGTTTCCACAAGAGCTGGCAGAGTCCCAGTGGCACTTGTGTCCCATGAGGCCCCACTTTGGCAAAATAGAGCCTTGGATCCATGAGATTCCAGGTTGTCTCAATGGTCTTCTGAGTTCCATGAGGCTGTGCTGTGTCACAATGGACACTGAGTTCCACTTACCCTGGCACTATCCAAGTGGCTCCAGGCTTCCATATGGCCCTGCTGTGTTTGCAGCTGACACGTTTGATTTTTTTCCCTTGTGTAGTTTAACAGTCTGCTTTCTTTCCAGATTGTGTACAACTCCAAATGCATACCTTGAGTCTGTATAAATGTTTATTTTCTTTCCTTTGTGATCTCTTAGGCCCGGGTTTTAGAGTGATTATCTCAGCCTTTTGTGCAGAGGTGATCTATTTGCAAGAGTCCAGACTCTATTACCTCCTTTGCTAGATGGTAACTGCATACCTGACCATGTTGCTTTCCACTGATGATGTAGCTGCTTCCATCAGTGAAACAGATTTCTGCATCATCCAGAGAGGTGTCCTTCAGATCTGGGCAGCTGGAGTAGGAGGCTTTGATAGTCTCCAGGCAGTTGTGATGTACCGGCTCCCCTTGATTTCCACTAAGGAAAGAAGCTGGGTTGATAATGTTAGTTACAATTATCTCTACATCGTCTTGTTCCACCATGATGGCTTGGTATTTCAGGAACCTTTGTGGGGAGAGCCAGTGCCCACCCTTTACTTCCAGGACTGCAGACACTGTGTGAAACACCAATGCAGTCATTTTCTGGCCCAAGGTGAATTTGTGTGCCTCTTGAATATTCAGCACCACTGCTGCAATGGCTCTGAGGCATCCCTGGCCATCCCTTGGCTGTTGTGTCTAGTTGCTTGGAGAAGTGAGCAACTGCTCTCCTGTAGGGACACAGGTCCTGGGCCAGTATCCCCAGGGCAATTCCCTGCTTCTCATGGGAAAACAGAAAGCATGGTTTACTCATGTCTGGGAGTCTGAGAGCTGGAGCTGACATTAGAGCATTCTTCAGCTGGTGAAAGGCCTCGTGGGCTCTTTTGTCCACTGCAGGTCTCTGTTCCCATTTGCAATGAGGGCATACAGAGGTTTTACAAGTACGCCATAGTTATAAATCCATAATCGACACCATCCTGTCATTCCTAAGAATGTTCACAGTTCCTTTACTGTCTGAGGTTTTAGGGTTTGGCATATCGCTTCCTTGTGATCTTGCCCTAGAGTCCATTGTCCCACACTAATTTCATAACCCAGATAAATTACCTTTTGCTTTATTGCCTCGGCCTTTTTCTTTGATACCCTGTATCCTTGAAGTCCTAGAAAGTTTAGGAGGTTTACTGTCCAGGCTACACATGCCTCTTTCATCCAGGTGGCTGTGAGGAGATCATCCACGTACTGCAGTAGCTTTCCTTCTTCTGGGGGAGCCTCCCAGGATTGCCAGATCTTTGGCAAGTTGTTCTCCAAACAGGGTAGGAGAGTTTTTAAATCCCTGAGGCAACACTTGTCCATGTCAACTGGGATCTGCGCCTGCTTTTATGGTTTTCCCATTCAAATGCAAAATTTTTCTGGCTGTCCTCATGGAGAGGGAGGCAAAAGAAGGCATCTTTCAAGTCTAGAACGGTAAGCCAAGTTAGCTCTGGTGTTAGGCACTATAGCAAAGTGTATGGGTTTGCTACCACGGGATAGAAATTTTCAGTTTTTTTGTTAACAGCCCTTAGATCCTTGTACTATCCGATATGAAACATCAGGTTTTGGACTGGTAGGATGGGATCGTTGAATTCAGATTGACATTTCTTTTAACAACCTTAATTGCAAAAAGTTTCCAACTATCGGACTAATTCCTTCCCTATCTTCCTTTTTCTAGGGGAAACTGTTTAATTCTGTTTACAGAATTAAAAACAGGGGTGCTGTTTTCCTTCTTCAGGTTTAATTACTATAGGAGGTGCATTTTTAGCCCTCCCTGGTACATTAGAAGCCCACACTCCAGGAAACACTGGATTTATTATTTCTTCACTAATTTCTCCCTCCATTTGAATGGCTGTTAACATTAAACATAATGCCTTTATGTACTGTTCATCATTTACCACCAGAATAACCTTCTCATTTTAAATTTAATGGTTACTTGTAATTGTTCTAGCAGGTCTCTCCCCAAAAGATGCCTCAGGGAACTGGGCAGATACAGAAATTTATGAATGCCCCATTGTTTTCCAAGCCTATACTTTAATGGTTTGCAAAAATATGCTTTTTCAGGTTGGCCAGTGGCTCCTATTACTGTAACATAATCCTTCCCCACAGGTGCCAAAGTCTTATTCAGAGATGAATATGTTGCCCTCGTGTCAATCAGAAATTCCACATCTTTTGCTTTTCTCCCCAGCTTCAATTTTATAACCAGTGGTTTTCCAGGGGCAAGATTTACTGGTTCTCCTTAGTGCTTTTTTTCAGATGTGCAATCACATTTTCCTTTTTTCAGATCTCCCTTTTTTTTGATGGTTACTTTGTTATTTTTTTGGACATTGATTTTTCCAGTGACCATATTTCTTACAGATCACACACTGGTCTCTGCCCAACCAGGACAGGCCTTGTCTAGGTTGTCCCTGTCCATTTCTTCCTCTCTCCCTCTCACTTATGACAGACTACAAACTTCCTCATTCCTTGTTTATATCCTTCTTCCCAGTTACTAAAGACTCTCCACGCCTCATCCAACAGAGTCTCTAAGTTCCTTCCCTCTGCCCCTCATATCTTTTGAAGTTTATGTCTTATGTCACCCACAGATTGCCCCAGGAATAAACTGACTGGCTGCTGTATCCCTATGTCAGACCCAGGGTCCAGTGATGTGTGGTGTCACATTGCATCCCTTAATTGATCGAGGAATTCCAGTGGGGACCCAGAGGGCCCCTGCTTGATTGCATATAGAGCTGACCAATTTATAGTTTTGGGAATGGCCTTTTCCATCCCCTTTGCGATCCACTCCTGATAGCTTTCCAACTTTCTCAATTCTGCTGATCTGTTTGGGTCCCACTGTGGATTTTGGAGTGGGAAATAGGGTCACCTCCCAATTCCTGTCAGTCAACAGGCATTCCATTCCCAATCCACTCACAGAGCTCTGCCCTCTCTCCCAGTGCCCTCCCAGTGCCCCTCCAAATCTCTCTGCTCTCTCCAGTGCCCCCCCAGTCCCTCCCAAGTCCTTTTCAGTCCAATCCCAAATCTCCAGCCTCTCTCCCATTGCCCCACTCCACTCCACTCTCTCCCAATGTTCCCCACTCTCTCCAATTTCATTCCCAGTCCCTCTCAATGCTACACCAGCCCTCTCCCGTTGGGGACCTGGTCACGCTGGTGGCCACCACACACCCTCAGAGCTCCTGCTGGCCCTGGAACCACCTCAGCTGGATCTCGGCAGGGCAGAAATCCATCATGCAGCAGAGCAGGCAGCCAAGACTGGGCAGGCAGCTCGAGGGCCACAGTGAGATGGACATGCTGGGGAGCATGGCAGAGAGTGGGGACACACTGGGATCACTGAAGGGAACTGGGAGGGATTTGAGTGAGTCTGAAGGGGCTGGAACAAGATCAGGGATTGGAAAGCAGGGGTTGGAATGAGATTAGTTGTGCTGGAAAGAGACTGGCAGAGTCTTGGTGAGTCCTGGTGGGGCTGGGAAGGGACTGGGAGAGCGTTTGGGGGCCCTGGGGCATTGGGGAGCAACTGGAAGGGTGTTATGGGATCCTGAGAGGGACAGGAGGAGCTTTGGTGGGTCCTGGGGAAGCCGGGAAGAGATTAGGAGGAGATTTCAGGGGCTCTAAAGTGGGCTGGAGGCGACTGGGAGGGTGTTTAGAGGGGCTTGGAATGTATGTGAGAGGTTTGGGGGATCCTGAACCCTGCAGGACTCCCCAGAGGTGCTTGCCAGACGCCACCCGCAGCAAGGAGCTGATGGGGACGGGGCTCTGTGTTTGGCTTCGTCTTCCTGGTGCTGGGGCTTGGCTTCCACTTGTGCAAGAAGGTGAGGGGGGTGGTCCCGAGAGTTGTGTTACCACCTCCCCTGAAGCATGTGTGCTCCCCCTGGAGCCCCCCTGCCTGGTGTCATCCCCCTTTCTCTGCCCACAGAGCTCCTGAATCTGCGGTGGCTGCAGCCTCTTCCCGTGGCTCAGCCCAGCCAGGGCCCCCCCACTCCCTCCCCGCGCTGATCTTGGGGGTCATGTATCCCCCCCAGCCCTGCTATAGCTCTGCCCTAGCTCAGTTGCTCCCAGGGTTCCCAATAAAGCTTCCCAGTTCACCCCGGTGCCGTTTATTGTGGGGCGGGACTGGGGAGGGACTTGGGGGGACCCCGCGGGGGGATCGTGATTGGGCGGGGGGGTCCAGGCGGGGAACACTGGGGGCTGCGGGTCTGCCCGGCAACCGGTGAGTCATCAGAGCTGCCCTCTCTGATTGGCTGAATCTGCTCCATCGCATTGTCTGATTGGCTGAGGAGAGGCCCGGGAGTTGAGAGCAGGAACAGGAGAGATCCCGCCCCGGGCACTGAACGGGAACAACAGACCCAGCCTGGGCACAGGGAGGGAATATATTACACACCAAATCACAGCAGGACAAGGGGAAGAGAGAGAAATCTCTCCATCCCCCCCCACCCAACGGGGATCACCAGGAACAGGAATCACCAGGGTTCTGCCCAACGGGGCATATTTTGAGTCTATAGAAATTTTGATTTCTTTTGCCAGCTCTAAGGCCTGGGTTAGGCAATTATTTCAGCTTTTTGTGCAGAGCTGTTTGTTGGCAATGGTCTGCATGTGGTAATCACATACGCAGCTACTCCTTTTCTACTGACGATCGGTGAACCAGATCTCAGCGTCTTCAAGAGGGGTGTTCTTCAGATCCGGGCGACTGGAGTAGGTGGCTTCAATGGTCCTCTAGGGTAGGGCCCTCTGGTCCCCTTCCATTCTCCTTTGTGTGAGCCACTACCCCCTCCCCTTTCTGGTCACCTTTTCTCTGTTTGTCACCCCTTCTTAGTTCTGGACACTGTTTTTTCCAGTGTCCAAATTTCTTACAGAATGCACATTGGTTTTTTTCCAGTTGGGGTGGTCCTTGTTTTGGGGGGCCTTGCTGATGTTTCCCTTTTACATTTTCTTGTATTGTTGCTACTAGTTTCTTTGTCCCTGGTTTACACCCCTCCTCTCGATTGCTGAAAACTCTCCATGCCTCATCCAGCAAAGTCTCTCAGTTCTGACTTGCTGGGGCCCGCATCTTCTGGAGCTTTCGCCTGATGTCCCTTGCAGATTGCCCTAAAAACAAGTTTACCAACTGTTGTGTTCCCTCATCAGATTCAGGACCCACGGTGGTGTGTCGGCACATTGCCTCTCACAACTGATCTAGAAATTCAGAAGGATTTTGAGAGGGATTCTGTTTAATAGCAGACAGGGCTGACCAGTTTATAGTTCTGGGAATTGCCCTTTCCAGTCCCTTTACTATTAATTCCTGGTGTTTTGTCAGCTGTGCTCTTCCCTCTGGCCTATTGGCATTCCAACCTGGGTCCTGAAGGGGAAATACATCCTTAACATCGTCTTGTGTTATTCTACAATCATCCTCAGCCAGATCTTTAGCTACCTTTAAAACCATCTGCTTCTCTGATTCTGTTAAGGAGTCAAGTAGTGTCTGAATGTCAGCCCAATCAGGCATATGTTGTTTACCCATAAATTTCATCCTTTTGGCAACACTTAGTGGGTCAACCCGATAATTTTTAGCAATCTTTTCCCAGGATTCTAAATCCCAGGCGGTAAAGGGGGCTCTGACTAACATTGTCTCCCCCTCAGAGGTGGCTGTTTCACTTAGAGAGGCTTGTATGGCCTCCCTCATTTTTTTTGGGTCCTTGATGCTACAGGACCCTGTGGGGAGAGTTCTTCTTCTTCCTCACTAGCACTGGAGGGTAAGGGTGGATACAGTCCAGTTAGCTGTCATGGTTTGGGAGTTGGTGGGGAAACTCCCATATTAATTACTGTTCCCTCAAGTGAGGATGAGGCAGGGGATGAAGCAGGGGTAAAACCTGAAGTCGATGGTAGTTCTAAATCTGCTTCCCCTCCCACCCTTCCCCTTCCTTGCCTTTTAGGGGGTGGTTTAAGCAATTCCTCCGTCTCCTCTTCCTGAGCCGGCATACGATATACTTTGTCAGGATGTGTACACCTCTGATTTATTGAGCATGTGCTACAACATCTCTTAGGTTTCCCATTATCAGCTCTATTATCTTTCTCGAGAGCCAACACTAAAGGGTCAGAGGGTGGTCTAATTCCACAAACGCTTTGCCACTCAGGGTGATTCCTAACAGAAAAACACATGTCAGCATAAGTAACTTCATGCCATTTCTGCTCACGCCTGAGGAAAAGCATCAGCTGTACTAAAGTGTTATAGTCCAACTGTCCCTGATGGGGGCCACTTCGCCCCCTCCTCAGGTCTATAGAGGGGCCACCACTGTGTGCACAACTTAATGAGCTCTCTTTTAGTTTCTCCATTCTCATGATCCACCGGTTCTTTCCAATGTGCCAAAACCCATCCTAAAGGATTACCTTTAGGAATCTCTTTGCTTTCACTTGCCCCCATGTTGAAAATTCCTTTAGGCCTGGGATCCCCCTCCCTGAACCTTCTATTCCTTGGCATGTAAGTTCATTGGCAGAGGAAAGGGGAAGGAGTAAAAGCAACTGACAAAATAAAGGGTTAACAGTAAGACCAATGAACCAAATTACTTAAAATAACTCTTCTAAAGCTTGAGCCACTGACCAAGACAAATGGTTATTATATTTTTTCTTTCTCTTTTTCCCTTTTTCTCTCTTTTTTTCCCCCCAAAGTGTTCACCACACACACTGCACAGCAACAAAACCTCCTCTTTATTTACTTCTAAAAGACTCACATATCACAACCAAACACTCTCAAACACTTTACTCACAAAACTTACACAGTTCCATGTTCCACAATTCTACTGCTTATACACACGGTCGAAATATACACACACAGCCTAGCTCACACAATTCAAAAACAATACAAGCGTTCCAAATTTCTCCACCCTCCCAGGTGTAAATAAATTTCAAAATTCTTTCACAACCTACACATACAAAACTTTTGCCAAAACACTTCCAAAAGCACGCAAACCAAAACATATTCAGTGTGCCTCTAACCCACAGTTCGAGCACACAAAGCTCACAAAAACAAACTGCACGCTCAAACACACACACACATTTGGTGTGCACGAACAGTGATCACTGCATTCTGCAAGCCAAAAATGCAGTCATCACACCCCAATGCCCGCAGCCAGTTCCTTAAGCTGGAAAGCACCACTGCGCTGCCTTTAAACCACAAATAAAACTGGAGCCACCACTGCTTCTACACCACAACAATACCAGCAGCACTTATTACACCTGCCTGAGCTCCGCTGACCCCCTGTCGCTGTGAGCTCTACTCCCATCAGCCGCTACCAGCCTGCCACTACTCCCCCACTACGGGGCACAAGTTCCAGCCTCACCTGGAACACAAACCAGTACCAAATTCCTGCAGAAATTTACATACAAACCCACTTTAGGCCTTTTCACGATGCGCACAATGTCTCACAGTGTCTTATGAGTTTGGTTCTCTTAAAGGTACCTATCTTTAATTTTTAAACATACTTTTTGTCCGCTGTCTCCGGCAGTTCTAGTTCTGCTCCCCAGGGTGCCAGTGAGGAAAAGGAGCCCTCTCCTAGGAAGATCCCAGGCTGGGCACCCTAGAGGGGTCCCAAACCCCACTGGCCCCTCGACCAGAGAGAAAAGGGTCCCACCAGAGTCGCCAACTGATTTACCAAAATATGAGTATTGGCCTAATACTGATACTCA
This sequence comes from Catharus ustulatus, assembly GCF_009819885.2. NCBI lineage: Eukaryota > Metazoa > Chordata > Aves > Passeriformes > Turdidae > Catharus > Catharus ustulatus. The sequence goes on from NW_024879540.1 coordinate 158,887, forward strand.
ACTGTGACAGGACAAAAGACTCTCTAACAATTTAAAGTTAGAAAGGGTATGTTTTATTCAGTGCTGGGCAGCAGCGTGGGGTAGCCCCCTAATACGCACTGCAAAATCACAGATGATCACAGAGCCTATTTATTGACAAAAGATTCAGACAAACACATATTCATAATACCAGCCCCTCTCATTCCCTGCTTCCTATGGTAATTAGCTTGAATGGCTATTAAGCATGTGTAAATGGTTTCTTAATTTAAGTCTGGGGTGGTTTTTGTGAGGAGGTGTCTTAAAAGGAGGAAGTAAGGCGAGTCTTCCTCGCCCTGAACTCTCAACCCTTTTCTATTAATGACAACACCAATGATTTCTGGGGATAGTCCAGTTTTCCAAAGAATGGGTTTCTGGTTGCAATTGTTCATGTTTCTTTGGGCCTGCTTACCAGTTTCATCTTTTCCATATGTAAGCACAGCTGAGCAAACATAAGATGACAGGCAATCAATTATTTAAGTTTCAGATAACTACTTCAAGCTCGGTTTTCCTTCTAACTTCTAACTTTTAACTAAAATCCTAATTTTTCTAAGATTAGTGTTTCACATGGCCCCACATCAGCTGCAGGAGAGGGCTCAGGACAGGGGTTTGGGGTGGAGCAGAGTGGCAGGAAGCTGAGAGAACCCCCTCCTCTAGAACTGAGGGAGTTCTTTCAGAAGCAAAGACACTGACTTCAAGAGATTCCCACCTGTGCTCAAAGTTTGCCTCTGAAGCCTGAAAGATGAGCTTGTCAGGAATCTGAGAATATAGCTGGGAAAACTGTTTTACATAATTTACTTGTGACTAGATACAAATCTCCAGTGGGAAAAGAGCCTCTGCAGAAGGCTGGGTGTCATGGAGTGCCTTAGTTCTTCAAGAGTAAGAGTACCAATTAAATGCAATTTTATTTTTTATTCTACAAGTGTAAAAATGTTCAAAACTTTTCAGAATTCTAAACCTACTATGAAAAATCCTAAACTACTAGGGAAAAAGGGAAGAAAATTTGGGGATTTCTATCTACAAGAAATATTTCTAACTACTTCTAAAAATTCGTAATTTATAAAAATTAAAATTGAAGAAAAACCGGGATCACTTTATATCAGCAGTCCCGTGCCCTGGCTGTGCCCAGACAAGGAGCTCTTCCAGTGCTGGTGGTAGCACCCAGACACCAGAGCTGAAGCCCAAAGGTGTTGCTGGACTCACGGCCATCCCTGGAAGGAGGGGGCCACCTTCAGTCCTGGCTGGACACCAGGGCCAGCACCTCTGGGGACAGAGGGTCCTGTTCTGGGTGGTGGCGGCAGAGCAACAAGCTGGTAAGCCAGCTGTGACAGGGACAATGGACACTGTCTTGGGGATGGTCGATGACAGTAAGGTCTCTCCATCTCATGGACTTGGTCGGTCTCGTGAAGCTTCAAGGGTGCGACTGTGGAGAGAGGAGTGTCTGAGGCCCCAGATGCCGGTGGCACACAGGGACCCTCCTGCACAGCAGGGCCCAGAGCTGGCAAGGCTCCCCAGCACGGCTGGAGCTGCTGGCACACCTTGGCCCAGCTGGACAGCTGCCCCTCAAGGCCCTGGTGAGCAGGGGATGGCTCTGGGCAGGGTCCCTGGCCAGCAGCGGGCCCCAGAGCGCGTCTGCCTTTCAAGGGCAATCTGCTCCCCGCTCTTTCTCCTCCCCACCTTGCTCTGCCTCTGCCCGCTGCTCCTGGGGCTGCTCTTGGCCACGCAGCCTCAGTGGGAGCCAGCACTGCCTGCAGCCCCAGCGGGCTCCCCAGGACAAGGCCCAGCAATTAAGAGGCCAATTAAAGCACTGGGCAGCAGCAGAACCCTCAGCAGAGTTATGTGGACAACCACTGACCATCCACAACTCCCCAGCAGCCTCACTGGGAATGTTTCCTGTCTACAAGCAGCCATCAAATGAAGCTGTCTGAGGGGGAGAGCAACAAAACACTCACCATTTACTCCTCAGGTAATACCAGATTCCACAACAGAACAAGGAGAAGACAATCTCCAAGAGAAGCAGGCCTGCCGCTACCTGAAGCCGGCAGCGTGTACTCTGACAGGAACCCTCTCCAATGCCCTTCTGGGAATCAGGAACACGTGTTGAGGTGCCAGCTGCATCTGTGGGAGCAATCAGGATCGTGACCCGTTCTGAGCTGGCAGCTCACTGGATTCGGCCAGGACGTTCTCTGTTTCCCCCAGAGCTGGGGCCTGGGGCACCTTGGCACCCCTTGGCACAGGCTGTGCCACCCAACAAAGCCCAGCAGGCCGGGAGGAGAGCCCGGGGCCAGCGCAGCTGCTTGGGCAGTCGCTCCTTCCAGGGACCAGGGCCCAACCCATCCCTGAGCAGCCACTGCCAGCCCCGACCCTCCCTGCCCCGGGACAGCTCCCCCAGCCCCAGGGGACAGAGTCAGGCCCTGTCAGGACCCAGTGCAGCCCCTGCCCAGTCGGGAGCCAGGGCTGGCTGTGGCCCTGGGCTCGTGGCAGCGCTCCCTCTCAGGGCTGCTCCTGTGCCTTGGGCCTCTGGGCACTGAGGGCAGCTCCAGGAGCAGCTGCAGCAGGAGGGACCTTGGTGCACAAGTCCCTGATTCCCCTAGGGCTGGGAACAAGCTCCAGAGGCCTCGAAGCCCAGGTGCCTCCAGCTTTGGCTGCTGCTGGGCAGTGTGCAAGGAGAGGCCCTGGGGGAAGAGCTGCTGCCACACGGCCCCAGCAGGGACACACTACTTACCCTTGAGATGGGATCTTGGCTGATGTGCAGCAACCAGCAAAGGAGCTGGAAAAGTGATCCCTGCAGACACACCTGTAACTCAACAGCCACAGAAGCTTCTGTCATCTCTGCTGCTCTGCATGAGCAGCACTGAGCTGCAGGAGCAGTGAGGGGATGGCACAGGGCGAGGGCACACAAGTGCACGGCTCTGTCCTGGCACCTGCAGAGATGCCCCCCTGGCTGAGCTCTGGGCTCTGAGCTGGCAGATCCCCCAGGGGGAAAGGTCTTGACCTACCCTCACCATCTCCCAGAGGCTCTTCCCTGAATGTGGGTTGGAAGGTCAGATCACCTTCTCCAACAGGTTCAGCTGCAAAGAAAGGCAGGACAGAACAGCTCCCAGCACTGCAGGAGACCCTCAGGCTGCCTGGGGCCTGGCAAAGGAGCCACACAATGCACAGCCCTTGGGCACAGCCCTGGGCCCTTCCCTTCCCTCTCTGCTCTTCTGTGTGGCTGCACAGAGCACAGGGAAGGAGACACTGGCATTGCACATGGGAAGAGGATTGACAGCTAAATGCTCCTTCCTCCCACTGACAGGCAATCCTGTGGTATCAGTCAGGGCTCCAGAAGGGAGCAGGGCAAGGTCTCCAGAATGCATCAACCTTCAGCCTCTTAAAGGAAAGTGGCACATGAGTGAGCTCTTGCCACACCGACCCTGCTTATCCTGCCGGGAAAGGGACATTAAGAAATTGACTTCAGCATGTGGGAAGGCCTTCAAACCACCATTCACAAGCGATTCCGAATAATGTGTGTCCTGATCCCAATCTAGAAGGGAGCACAGCTCAGAAGAAGTTCCATGGTGTGGTCGGTTCCCCTTCTGCCTTAGAGAACTGGGCACTGTAAGGGTCTTGAGTACGGCTGTGCGAGCCAGAAATGGATGGACATGGCCAAAGCTGCAGAGGGGCCTGGGGAGCTCTGGGCTGGCTCCTGGTGACTCTGTCTATTCTCTCCATGCCCTGTGCAACAGCCCTGGCTGGGCAGCTGGTGCAGCCCAGGGCCCATTGGAGTCTCTCACTCCCACAGCAGAAAGTCTTTCTAAAGCACTGGGGAAAACTGCAGCAGGCAGTGCCACAGCCATACCTCCCAATCTTCCTCCTGCCCTTCCTCCATCTCTCCCTACCTTCCTTACACTCTCCATCCCTCTTTCCTCTAGAACATATCCCTACACCTCTGGTGGACAGAGTCCAGGACCTGTCAGGACACACTGGAGCCCTGCTCTCCCCATCTGCCCTTTCCCCACCCTGGGCACCCCTTGCAGCCCCTCCCAGGTTTTGGTCGGTGTCTCCCATGGAGGGACCCCAGCAGGACTGCTCAGTACCCTGAGTGGCCTGAGCCTGCTCGGGATAATTCCTCTGGGCTGTACCCACACTGCCAAGCATCAGAGCAAGGGCAAGGGCACACAAGTGCACGGCTCTGTCCTGGCACCTGCAGAGATGCCCCCCCGGCCGATCTCTGGGCTCTGAGCTGGCAGATCCCCCAGGGGGAAAGGTCTTGACCTACCCTCACCATCTCCCAGAGGCTCTTCCCTGAATGTGGGTTGGGAGGCCAGATCATCTTCCCCAACAGGTTCAGCTGCAAAGAAAGGCAGGACAGAACAGCTCCCAAGCACTGTAGGAGACCCTCAGGCTGCCTGGGGCTGGCAAAGGAGCCACACAATGCACAGCCCCTGGGCACAGCCCTGGGCCCTTCCCTTCCCTCTCTGCTCTTCTGTGTGGCTGCACAGAGCACAGGGAAGGAGACACTGGCATTGCATATGGGAAGAGGATTGACAGCTAAATGTTCCTTCATCCCACTGACAGCAATCCTGTGGGATCACTGAGGTCTCCAGAAGGGAGCATGGCAAGGTCTCCAGAATGCATCAACCTTCGGCCTCTTAAAGGAAAGTGGCACATGAGTGAGCTCTTGCCACAGTGACACTACTTCTTCTGCCAGGAAAGGGACATTGAGGACTTGACTTCAGCATGGGGGAAGGCCTTCAAACCACCATTCACAAGCGATTCTGAATAATGTGTGTCCTGATCCCAATCTAGAAGGGAGCACAGATCAGAAGAATTTCCATGGTGTGCTGGGATCCCCTTCTTTCTTAGAGAAGTGGGCACTGAGAGTTAGTCAGGTATGGCTGTGGGAACCAGATGTGATTGGACATGGCCAAAGCTGTAGAGGAGCCTGGGGAGCTCTGGGCTGGCTCCTGGTGACTCTGTCTATTCTCTCCATGCCCTGTGCAACAGCCCTGGCTGGGCAGCTGGTGCAGCCCAGGGCCCATTGGAGTCTCTCACTCCCACAGCAGAAAGTCTTTCTAAAGCACTGGGGAAAACTGCAGCAGGCAGTGCCACAGCCATACCTCCCAATCTTCCTCCTACCCTTCCTCCCCCTCTCCCTACCTTCCTCACTATCTCCATCCCTCTTTCCTCTGGAATAGTTCCCTCACCTCTGGTGGACAGAGTCAGGACCTGTCAGGACACACTGGAGCCTTGCTCTCCCCATCTGCCCTTTCCCCACCCTGGGCACCCCTTGCAGCCCCTCCCAGGTTTAGGGTGATGTTTCCCACAGAGGGACCAAAGCAGGACTGCTCAGTACCCGAGTGGCCTGAGCCTGCTTAGGATAATTTCTCTGGGCTGTGCCCACACTGCCAAGCATCAGAGCAAGGGCAAGGGCACACATGTGCACGGCTCTGTCCTGGCACCTGCAGAGATGCCCCCCTGGCTGAACTCTGGGCTCTGAGCTGGCAGATCCCCCAGGGGGAAAGGTCTTGACTTACCCTCTCCATCTCCCAGAGGCTCTTCCCTGAATGTGGGTTGGGAGGCCAGATCACCTTCCCCAACAGGTTCAGCTGCAAAGAAAGGCAGGACAGAACAGCTCCCAGCACTGCAGGAGACCCTCAGGCTGCCTGGGGCCAGCAAAGGAGCCACACAATGCACAGCCCCTGGGCACTGCCCTGGGCCCTTCCCTTCCCTCTCTGCTCTTCTGTGTGGCTGCACAGGAGCACAGGGAAGGAGACAAAGGCATTTCACATGTGAACAGGATTGACCAATAAATCCTCCTTCCTCCCACTGACAGCAATCCTGTGGGATGAGTCAGGGCTCCAGAAGGGAGCACGGCAAGGTTTTAGAAACCATCAAGCTTCAAAGGAACTTAAAGGAAAGTGGCACATGAGTGAGTGCTGGCCACATTGACACTGCTTATTCTGTCAGAGAAAGGACATTGATAACTTGCCTCCAGCATGAGGGAAGGTCTTCAAACCACCATTCACTTGCACTTCCAAATAATCCAAGGTAGGTTCCCAATCTAGAAGAGAGTACAAATCAGAATAATTTCCATGGTGTGCTGGGATCCCCTTCTGCCTTGGAGAACTGGGCATTGAGAGTTGGTCGGGTATGGCTGTGGGAGCCAGATGTGATTGGACATGGCCAAAGCTGCAGAGGAGCCTGGGGAGCTCTGGGCTGGCTCCTGCTGACTCTGCCTACTCTCTCCATGCCCTGTGCAACAGCCCTGGCTGGGCAGCTGGTGCAGCCCAGGGCCCATTGGACTCTCTCACTCCCACAGCAGAAAGTCTTTCTAAAGCATTGGGGAAAACTGCAGCAGGCAGTGCCACAGCCATACCTCCCAATCTTCCTCCAGCCCTTCCTCCTTCTCTCCCTACCTTCCTCACTATCTCCATCCCTCTTTCCTCTGGAATAGTTCCCTCACCTCTGGTGGACAGAGTCAGGACCCTTCAGGACACACTGGAGCCCTGCTCTCCCACTCTGCCCTTTCCCCACCCTGGGCACCCCGTGCAGCCCCTCCCAGGTTTTGGGCGGTGTCTCCCATGGAGGGACCCCAGCAGGACAGCTCAGTACCTGAGTGCCCTGAGCTTGCTAAGGATAATTCCTCTGGGCTGTACCCACACTGCCAAGCAGCAGAGATGGCAGCTCAAGGCTCAGCAGGGCTCAGGCCCAGAGGCACAGCAATTACCTCCTGTGTCTGTGCCTGGCATCGCCTCCCTTCCTGCAGCAGAGCCTGGCACAGAACCTCTGCTTCCTCTGGGAAATGCTTCCTTCTGTACAGCCTCTGCTTTCATTTCTGGAGGAAGGAAAAGGGACAGCTCGATCAGCTGTCATCACCTGGGGTCACCTCCCATTGGGAAGGTGACATCTTCAGGAGACAATGCTGGTGAAAGACATGGTTAAGGATCAGGAAAATGCCCAGGCTCTTCAGGCTGGGCAAGAGCAGTCCCACACTGAAACACCCACCCTGTCTGATATACCCTGAGACCAGGAAATTTCAGGGGATAGAAGGGTGTGCATGGCCCCTGGGACAGTTTGGGCTCCCTGTCAGCTGATGCCAAAGGCCTTCCTGCAGAGGTGGGGAAGAAGCTGCAGCCAGGCCAGGCTGGGAAACAGCCCTGCAGGGTGTGACAGCAGCAGCAGGGCAGTGAGGCTGCCATGGATCCCTTCCTGCTGTGCCGGGCACAGTGTGTCCAGAAGTGCAGAGAAAGCCCCCGGCTGCTGAGTCTCAGCAGAAGGTTGAGAGAAATGCACCCACCTTGTTTTCCCTGCAGCACTTCCTTCAGCATTTTCCTCATGACAACAGATGGTTCCAGGGATTGCTTGTTTGCTGTGTCTCGGTTTTTTCCCGTCAGAGGACCTTAAAGAAAAGTAGTTCCATTTCCCAGAAGTGGATCCCACAAAAGCAGTGCCCAGCCAGTGAGGTCAGCAGGGACACACTACTCACCTCTGTGATGGGATCTGAGCTGGTGTGCAGCAACCAGCAAAGGAGCTGGAAAAGTGATCCCTGCAGGCACACCTATAACTCAACAGCCACAGAAGCTTCTGTCATCTCTGCTGCTCTGCATGAGCAGCACTGAGCTGCAGGAGCAGTGAGGGGATGGCACAGGGCGAGGGCACACAAGTGAACAGCTCTGTCCTGGCACCTGCAGAGATGCCCCCCTGGCCGAGCTATGGGCTCTGAGGTGTCAGATCCCTCAAGGGGGAAAGGCCTTGACCTACCCTCACCATCTTCAAGAGGCTTATCCCTGAATGTGGGTTGGGGGGCCAGATCACCTTCGCCAACAGGTTCAGCTGCAAAGAAAGGCAGGACAGAACAGCTCCCAGCACTGCAGGAGACCCTCAGGCTGCCTGGGCCTGGCAAAGGAGCCACACAATGCACAGCCCCTGGGAACAGCCCTGGGCCCTTCCCTTCCCTCTCTGCTCTTATTTGTGGCTGCACTGAGCACATGGAAGGAGAGACTGGCATTGCACAGGGGAAGAGGATTGACAGTTAAATGGTCCTTCCTTCCACTGACAGTGATTCTGTGGTATCAGTCAGGGTTCTAGAAGGGAGCATGGCAAGGTCTCCAGAATGCATCAACCTTCAACCTCTTAAATGGAAGTGGCACCTGAGTGAGCTCTTGCCACAGAGACACTGCTTATTCTGTCATAGAAGGGACATTGAGAACTTGCCTTCAGCATATGGGAAGGCCTTCAAACCACCATTCACAAGCGATTTCGAATAATCCATGTCCTGATCCCAATCTAGAAGGGAGCACAGATCAGAAGAATTTCCATGGTGTGGTTGGATCCCCTTCTGCCTTAGAGAACTGGGCACTGTAAGGGTCTTGAGTACGGCTGTGGGAGCCAGAAATGGATGGACATGGCCAAAGCTGCAGAGGAGCCTGGGGAGCTCTGGGCTGGCTCCTGGTGACTCTGCCTACTCTCTCCATGCCCTGTGCAACAGCCCTGGCTGGGCAGCTGGTGCAGCCCAGGGCCCATTGGAGTCTCTCACTCCCACAGCAGAAAGTCTTTCTAAAGCACTGGGGAAAACTGCAGCAGGCAGTGCCACAGTCATACCTCCCAATCTTCCTCCTGCCCTTCCTCCCTCTCTCCCTACATTCCTCACTCTCTCCATCCCTATTTCCTCTACAACAGTTCGCTTAGCTCCATAAGACAGAGTCAGGGCCTGTCAGGAGACACTGGAGCCCTGCTCTCCCCTTCTGCCCTTTCCCCACCTGGGGCATCCCTTGCAGCCCGTTCCAGGTTTTGGGTGGTGTTTCCCACAGAGGGACCCAAGCAGGACTGCTCAGTACCCGAGTGGCCTGAGCCTGCTCAGGATAATTCCTCTGGGCTGTACCCACACTGCCTAAGCATCAGAGCAAGGGCAAGGGCACACATGTGCACGGCTCTGTCCTGGCACCTTCAGAGATGCTCCCCCAGCCAAGCTCTGGGTTCTGAGCTGGCAGATCCTCCAGGGGGAAAGGTCTTGACCTACCCTCACCATCTCCAGAGGATCTTCCCTGAATGTGGGTTGGGAGGCAAGATCACCTTCCTCAACAGGTTCAGCTGCAAAGAAAGGCAGGACAGAACAGCTCCCAGCACTGTAGGAGACCCTCAGGCTGCCTGGGGCTGGCAAAGGAGCCACACAATGCACAGCCCCTGGGCACTGCCCTGGGCCCTTCCCTTCCCTCTCTGCTCTTCTGTGTGGCTGCACGGAGCACAGGGAAGGAGACACTGGCATTGCAGATGGGAACAGGATTGACAGCTAAATGCTCCTTCATCCCACTGACAGCGATTTTGTGGTATCACTGAGGTCTCCAGAAGGGAGCATGGCAAGGTCTCCAGAATGCATCAGCCTTCAGCCTCTTAAAGGAAAGTGGCACATGAGTGAGCTCTTGCCACAGTGACACTACTTCTTCTGTCAGGAAAGGGACATTGAGGACTTGACTTCAGCATGTGGGAAGGCCTTCAAACCACCATTCACAAGCGATTCTGAATAATGTGTGTCCTGATCCCAATCTAGAAGGGAGCACAGATCAGAAGAATTTCCATGGTGTGCTGGGATCCCCTTCTTTCTTAGAGAAGTGAGCACTGAGAGTTGGTCAGGTATGGCTGTGGGAACCAGATGTGATTGGACATGGCCAAAGCTGTAGAGGAGCCTGGGGAGCTCTGGGCTGGCTCCTGGTGACTCTGTCTATTCTCTCCATGCCCTGTGCAACAGCCCTGGATGGGCAGCTGGTGCAGTCCAGGGCCCATTGGAGTCTCTCACTCCCACAGCAGAAAGTCTTTCTAAAGCACTGGGGAAAACTGCAGCAGGCAGTGCCACAGCCATACCTCCCAATCTTCCTCCTGCCCTTCCTCCCTCTCTCCCTACATTCCTCACTCTCTCCATCCCTCTTTCCTCTAGAACAGTTCCCTTAGCTCCATGAGACAGAGTCAGGACCTGTCAGGACACACTGGAGCTCTGCTCTCCTCCTTTGCCCTCTCCCCACCCTGGGCACCCCTTGCAGCCCCTCCCAGGTTTCGGGTGCTGTCTCCACAGAGGGACCAAAGCAGGACTGCTCAGTACCCGAGTGACCTGAGCCTGCTCAGGATAATTCCTCTGGGCTGTAGCCACACTGCCAAGCGTCAGAGCAAGGGCAAGGTCACACATGTGTACAGGTCTCTCCTGGAACCTGCAGAGATGCCCCTCTGGCTGAGCTCTGGGTTCTGAGCTGGCATATCCCCCGGGGGGAAATGTCTTGACTTACCCTCTCCATCTCCCAGAGGCTCTTCCCTGAATGTGGGTTGGGAGGCCAGATCACCTTCTCCAACAGGTTCAGCTGCAAAGAAAGGCAGGACAGAACAGCTCCCAGCACTGCAGGAGACCCTCAGGCTGCCTGGGGCCAGCAAAGGAGCCACACAATGCACAGCCCCTGGGCACAGCCCTGGGCCCTTCCCTTCCCTCTCTGCTCTTCTGTGTGGCTGCACAGGAGCACAGGGAAGGAGACACTGGCATTTCACATGTGAACAGGATTGACCAATAAATCCTCCTTCCTCCCACTGACAGCAATCCTGTGGGATGAGTCAGGGCTCCAGAAGGGAGCAGGGAAAGGTTTCAGAAACCACCAAGCTTCAAAGGAACTTAAGGGAAAGTGGCACATGAGTGAGCTCTTGCCACATTGACACTGCTTATTCTGTCAGAGAAGGGACTTTGATAACTTGCCTCCAGAATATGGGAAGGTCTTCAAACCACCATTCACTTGCACTTCCAAATAATCCAAGGTAGGTTCCCAATCTAGAAGAGAGCACAAATCAGAATAATTTCCATGGTGTGCTGGGATCCCCTTCTGCCTTGGAGAACTGCGCATTGAGAGTTGGTCGGGTATGGCTGTGGGAGCCAGATGTGATTGGACATGGCCAAAGCTGCAGAGGAGCCTGGGGAGCTCTGGGCTGGCTCCTGCTGACTCTGCCTACTCTCTCCATGCCCTGTGCAACAGCCCTGGCTGGGCAGCTGGTGCAGCCCAGGGCCCATTGGAGTCTCTCACTCCCACAGCAGAAAGTCTTTCTAAAGCACTGGGGAAAACTGTAGTAGCAGTGCCACAGCCATACCTCCCAATCTTCCTCCTGCCCTTCCTCCATCTCTCCCTACCTTCCTCAATCTCTCCATACCTCTTTCTTCTAGAACAGTTGCCTTAGCTCCATGGCACAGAGTCAGGACCTGTCAGTACACACTGGAGCCCTGCTCTCCCCCTCTGCCCTTTCCCCACCCTGGGCATCTCTTGCAGCCCATCCCAGGTTTTGGGTGGTGTCTCCCACAGAGGGACCCCAGCAGGACAGCTCAGTACCCGAGTGCCCTGAGCCTGCTCAGGATAATTCCTCTGGGCTGTGCCCGCACTGCCAAGCATCAGAGATGGCAGCTCAAGGCTCAGGTAGGGCTCAGGCCCAGAGGCACAGCAATTACCTCCTGTGTCTGTGCCTGGCATCGCCTCCCTTCCTGCAGCAGAGCCTGGCACAGAACCTCTGCTTCCTCTGGGAAATGCTTCCTTCTGTACAGCCTCTGCTTTCATTTCTGGAGGAAGGAAAAGGGACAGCTGGGTCAGCTGTCATCAGCTGGATCACCTCCCATTGGGAAGGTGACATCTTCAGGAGACAATGCTGGTGAAAGACATGGTTAAGGATCAGGAAAATGCCCAGACTCTTCAGGCTGGGCCAGAGCACTCCCACACTGAAACACCCACCCTGTCTGATCTACCTCGAGACCAGGAAATTTCAGGGGATAGAGGGGTGTGCATTGGCCCCTGGGACAGTTTGGGTTCCCTGTCAGCTGATGCCAAAGGCCTTCCTGCAGAGGCTGGGGAGAAGCTGCAGCCAGGCCAGGCTGGGAAACAGCCCTGCAGGGTGTGACAGCAGCAGCAGGGCAGTGAGGCTGCCATGGATCCCTTCCTGCTGTGCCGGGCACAGTGTGTCCAGATGTGCAGAGAAAGCCCCCGGCTGCTGAGTCTCAGCAGAAGGCTGAGAGAAATGCACCCACCTTGTTTTCCCTGCAGCACTTCCTTCAGCATTTTCCTCATGACTACAGATGGTTCCAGGGATTTCTTGTTTGCTGTGTCTCGGATCTTTCCCGTCAGAGGATCTTAAAGAAAAGTAGTTCCATTTCCCAGGAGTGGATCCCACAAAAGCAGTGCCCAGCCTGTGGGGTCAGCAGGGACACACTACTCACCCCTGCGATGGGATCTGGGCTGATGTGCAGCAACCAGCAAAGGAGCTGGAAAAGTGATCCCTGCAGACACACCTGTAACTCAACAGCCACAGAAGCTTCTGTCATCTCTGCTGCTCTGCATGGGCAGCACTGAGCTGCAGGAGCAGTGAGGGGATGGCACAGGGCGAGGGCACACAAGTGCACGGCTCTGTCCTGGCACCTGCAGAGATGCCCCCCTGGCTGAGCTCTGGGTTCTGAGCTGGCAGATCCCCCAGGGGGAAAGGTCTTGACCTACCCTCACCATCTCCCAGAGGCTCTTCCCTGAATGTGGGTTGGGAGGCCAGATCACCTTCCCCAACAGGTTCAGCTGCAAAGAAAGGCAGGACAGAACAGCTCCCAGCACTGCAGGAGACCCTCAGGCTGCCTGGGGCCTAGCAAAGGAGCCACACAATGCACAGCCCCTGGGCACAGCCCTGGGCCCTTCCCTTCCCTCTCTGCTCTTCTGTGTGGCTGCACGGAGCACAGGGAAGGAGACACTGGCATTGCACATGGGAAGAGGATTGACAGCTAAATGCTCCTTCCTCCCACTGACAGCATTCCTGTGGGATGAGTCAGGGCTCCAGAAGGGAGCAGGGCAAGGTTTCAGAAACCATCAAGCTTCAAAGGAACTTAAGGGAAAGTGGCACATGAGTGAGCTCTTGCCACATTGCAACTGCTTATTCTGTCAGAGAAGGGACATTGATAACTTGCCTCCAGCATATGGGAAGGTCTTCAAACCACCATTCACTTGCACTTCCAATATTCTAAAGTAGGTTCCCAATCTAGAAGAGGCACAGATCAGAATAATTTCCATGGTGTGCTGGGATCCACTTCTGCCTTAGAGAACGGGGCATTGAGAGTTGGTCGGGTATGGCTGTGGGAGCCAGATGTGAATGGACATGGCCAACACTGGGTGTTCTCTTCCCTTCCACAGAGGAAAGCCTCCCTAAATCCCTATGGAAAACCATTCCCAATGCTTCCTGGGGAGAAGGGAGCGCTGTCCCAGGGAAGGGGAGCCAGGCCACCGGCTCACCTGCTCCCTGCGCTCGCCACGGAGCTGCCTGGGCAGCCCTGGCAGACAGGGCCACTGCCAGGAGGAGCAGGAGGAAGAGGCGCAGAGCAAGGGCCATGGTGCCTTGCCCTCTGCCAGTCCTGCAGCTCTTGCTGCCACCGCTGTCCTGACACCGCTGTCCCAATGTCAGCACCTGCTGCTGCCACCACTGCTGCCACAACAGTTGTGGTCAAGGACTGACTGCTGGGTGGCTGTGGTGCTGTGCAACCACGGGGCTCTGGGACCTCTGTGACCTCAGAGCCTGCTGTGACCTCAGCCTGCTGTCACCCCAGAGCCTGCTGTGACCTCATGGCCAGGGTGGAGTTTTGTGAGGAGTGGGATCTACCTTCTTTGCATGGAGCTCTTCCTGCCCAGCAGCTCCATCCAAGGTCTGGGACACAGTCCCAGCCCAGCTGATCTCACAGCCTGGGGGATGAAGGGATGGAGAGCAGCCCTGCTGAGAAGGGGCTGGGGGTGCTGCTGGATGAGAGGCTGGACATGAGCCAGCCATGCGCATCCAAAGGAGTGTGCCCAGCAGGTTGAAGGAGGTGATTCCACCCCTCTGGTCTGGTGAGACCCCACCTGGAGTCCTGCATCCAGCTCTGGGTCCCAACACAGGAAGGACATGGTCCTGTTGGAGCTAGTCCAGAGGAGGGACCAAATGCTCTGAGGGCTGGAGCCCCTCTGCTTTGGAAACAGGCTGGGAAGCTGGCATGTTCATCTTGGAAGAGAGAAGGCTCCAGGGAGACCTGATTGCTGCCTTTCAGTACCTTAAGGGGCCTTGTAAAAAAGATTTTTAGTGAGGCCAGTTGTGACAAGACCGAGGGGGAATGGCTTTAATCTAAAAGACAGTACATTCAGACTAGATGTAAGAAAGTTATTTTTTACACTGTGGGATTTTGAAACCCTGGCACAGGTTACCCAGAGAGGTGAGCATCCATCTCTGCAGACATTGAAGCTCATGCTCTGAGTGACCTGATCTAGCTAAAGGTGTCCCTGCTCACTGCAGGGCTTGGGATCAGATGGCCTTTCAATGTCCCTTCCAACCCAAGCCATTCTGTGCTCCTGTGCACCTTCAAAGCAGTGCTGGATTAATGCTGGGGTGACAATGCTGGCACCTGCATTTTGGTAGTTGTGCCATTTAGCAATTGGCCAAGAGAGGATTGATGGGCTGGACAGTGAAGTCTGCAAATAACAGACAGTGTGCTCAAGGAGAAACAGGAGAGGAGCACGGCTTCCCGTTCAGATAAATACCAGAATTCTGCTGCCCATTCCTTGTTAAGAAATAAAGGAATGTCCTGAATATGCCTTCATGTGGGTGCACTATTGGCTGTATCAGTACTTGTGTTATGTAAAACAGGTAAGTTGTTACAGCTTCTTGCCCCATTTATCGCTGGATAAAACCCAAGTACTGCATTGCTCCATGTCTACTTTCTTCCAAGTAAAGGCAAATTTTGTTCCTTATTGAGTGGGACATATTCATCTGCTCACCAGCAAATTCCTTTGCCATTCACACAATGTTGATTTGCTCTACTCAGTCTCAAATTAAGACCTACCTTCTCACTTTAATTAAGGCTGATGCATTGTGAGGCCAAGTGCTGAGTAATTTGTCCTGATGTCTGGCACTGTAGAGAGTTTTTCTGTAATTAAATGACATTTGCAGACAGGTGTAGTCTACCTTACTTCTGGCATACTAGAAATGAAAAACAGCCTTTGAAACAGGATTTTATCCTTTCTTCCTGCTCCTCCTCCTCCTCCCAGGCATTTAATCCCTGCATTTTAATCTCTGAGCTCTAAGCTCTTCAGCTGCCTCACAAACTATTGTTTTAATTCAGACAAGCATCCATGCAGTGAGCAACAAATCAGGACTGTGGCTGTGAAGCTTGAAGCAATGTAGGTTTATAGCACTAAAAATAATAATCCATTACACAGGTTAAGCCAAGCATTTCCCAAATAACTCTACCTATCCTCAGGGATGTTTCAAAAAGGATCATAGTAAAAGCTGGGAGTGGGGCGAGAGAATGTCAACAAAATTAAAACTACAGCTTTCTGAGACCTTTCTATTTCTATAAAAACAGACTCAAAATTGTTCATATATTGAACATTATCTAAGACGTGAATGACAGATTGTCAAAATAATTGCATGGGGAACAAAAAGTGCTAAATAAAAATAAGTTGACGTGTGGATTTATAAGTCAACCATCATGTCAAAGAAAAAAAAAATAAAAGAAATAAAAAAACAGACCTGCCAAAACTAAAATCAACAAGGCTGTTTCATCTGTCTCAATATTAAAAAAAAACAAACAATGAAACTGAATCGGAGAGCCTCAAGACCATTACTATAAACAGAAATCTCCAGGTATTGGGAATAAATGAAGGAACTGTAGTATGCAATTCACAGAGGTAATGTGGAATTTATTGGTGGATTTGTTGGAAAATTTTGGAGTGCAGACTGCAAAAGCATAGGAGCTTATCAGACCATGTGTAGGCATTTACACAGCAGTCTGAGGGATGTTTCTGGGACCAGCTGCAGAGAAGAGCAACACACAATTCCTGGGACAATCTCTTTCTTGGCAGTAGACTCTTTGAGAGTCTGCCCCCTTGGGCACAGCACTTTTCAAGCTCCTTTGTTGGTAGCTGCACACAAGCCCATCTCCCATAGCAGGGATCCGTTTTGTGGGCTGGGGGAGCTGTCACGGGGCAGGGAGGGTCGGGGCTGGCAGTGGCTGCTCAGGGATGGGTTGGGCCCGGGTCCCTGGAAGGAGCGACTGCCCAAGCAGCTGCGCTGGCCCCTGGGCTCTCCTCCCGGCCTGCTGGGCTTTGTTGGGTGGCACAGCCTGTGCCAAGGGGTGCCAAGGTGCCCCAGGCCCCAGCTCTGGGGGAAACAGAGAACGTCCTGGCCATATCCAGTGAGCTGCCAGCTCAGCAGTGGAGCACAGCACGGGCTAACACCTCCCATTGCTCCCACAGATGTTATCACTGAAACAGGAACATATGCTCAGGATCCAGTGCGCCTTCCAAGAATTGTCTGCCCCCAGGACGTGAGCAGGTCCTGCATGATAGGCACAGTAGTGACACTGTTCACTGTGCCCCTTGTCCTGGTCTGCTGCTATTTTGGGATTCGGAAGCTGTATCAGATGAGACGGTAAGTTGTGGATTTTTCTCCACAGTTTTCTCAAAACTCTGCTCATAGCATTGATTACCTGGCTCATAGTCATGCTGCTGTGGAGTTGTGGCAAGTCCATGCTCATCCAAATGACTCTGCTGGGGTTCTGCTGCTGCCCAGTGCTTTAATTGGCCTCTTAATTGCTGGGCCTTGTCCTGGGGAGCCCGCTGGGGCTGCAGGCAGTGCTGGCTCCCACTGAGGCTGCGTGGCCAAGAGCAGCCCCAGGAGCAGCGGGCAGAGGCAGAGCAAGTTCACAACAGTATTTGGCAATGCATTTCAGGATAGGAATGTGGTGATTTAGTAGCTCATGGAAAGTTTCATGGTAACAGTGTTGTCACAGGATGAGCAAATTTGCTTCAATTCAGTGTTAAAACCAATCCAAGCTGATGAAGGTTTGGCTTTGACCTTGAGTTTTTGCTCTGTGTTTGAACCCTGTTCTGGATTGATTCCAATCAGTCTTGGAGCCAGTTTTGGGTGAAGGCTCATCCCAGCCCTAACCCTTGGCAGCTCTGGGCTCAAATGGAGAGCTGGGCTGCACTGCACGGGACTGGGGTGCAACGCTTCATTATCAAAGAGCTTTGACAAGTTCAAATTGCTATATTTTTACTACACATTTTTTTAAATTAAATTTATTCACTTTTTTAAACTTCGTTTAAAAATACTTATTTTCCAGTGCTTTTTCCAATTATTTGATATAGTAAATGATGACATAATTATCCCATGGCTGAATCAGAACACTGTAAGTACAGTAATTTCACGAATACAATCCGCACCAATTTGACTAAGATTTTGCTCCCACACCAGAAATGCGGCTTATACTCAGGAGCGGCTAATATGTGAATAATTTTCTGACATTTACAACCTCAGAAGTGCCAGCCAGGGTGCCGAGCCGAGCACCTGCCAGTAAAAGCCGGCATTTCGCGATTGTTACAAATTGTTACTCTGCTGCGCCACGGGTGGAGCCTGGCTCCCTGCAGGCAGCACGGGGGGTGGGGAGAGAGGAGTGAGAGCTCTCTCCTTCCCTCCTGTGCTGCAGCCTTGGGGAGAGACGGGGCACCCCATGCCACCATTGCCGCGGCTCAGGGAGGCGGCGGGGGCCCCATGCCGCCATCGCCGCAGCTCGGGGAGGAGGCGGGGGGCTTTGTCCCCACCCGCCTCCGCCGCCACGGGAGCGGGGGGCTCCGTGCTGGCAGGCTCCATCCCTGCCTGCCACCATGGGGCAGCGCCGGGCCAGGGCAAGCGAGCCCAGAGGGGGCGGCCGGCCCCGAACGGCCCCGCCAAGCGGTAGCGCCGGGCTGGGCCACCTGGCCCCGTCGGCAGTCCCGAGCGGGCCGAGCCTGCACAGCCCGAGCCGAGCCAGTAAACCCCACCCCACCGTGGTTCAGTTACTATTTGGCAACTTTGTTGCACGCGGGTCCTCGCTGCGAATGACAGAGCAGCTTATAATCAGGTGCGGCTTATTTATGGACAAAGAACTAAATATTTGCCAACACCCAGAGATGCGGCTTATAGTCCGTGCGGCTTGTATTCATAAAATTACTGTAAATTTTACCTCCACATTTTTTAATTTCAGAGCCAGATCCACGTCCCCAGTCGTGAGTTTTCATCTCCTGCCCATGTGTATGAACTTCAGAGCATCCTTTTGGGGCAAAAATCCGAGATTTTGGGAAAATTTGGGGGGGGGAAATGGATTTTTGGGGAAAAAAGGGGATTTTTTGGGAAAAAAAAAGGGATTTTTTGTGAAGAAAAGGGATTTTTCGAGGGGAAAATTAGAATTTTTTGGGTGGAAAAATGAGATTTTTTGGGGTAAAATAATGAGAATACGGGAAAATTTGGGGGGAAATGGGAAAAAAGAGATTTTTGGGGAAAAAATGGGATTTTTTGGGCAAAAACCAGGATTTTTTGGGGGAAAAGGGGATTTTTGGGCGAAAAAATGGATTTTGGGGGGGGAAAATGGGATTTTTTGGGGGTTAAAAAATGGGAGTTTTGGGCATTATTAAAGGGAATTTTGGGGTAAAAAATGAGATTTTTTGAGTAAAAATAAAAGGGATTTTTGGAGTGAAAAAGGGGGATTTTTTGGGGGAAAAAACGGGATTTTTGGGAAAAAATGGGATTTTGGGGGGGTAAAAACTGAGATTCTGGGAAAATTTGGGAGGAAAAGGGAAAAAAATGGATTTTTGGGAGTAAAATGGGATTTTTTTGGAAAAAACGGATTTTTGGGGTAAAAAGAAATTTTTTGGGGGTAAAAAACCCGAGAATTTGGGAAAATTTGGGGGGGTGTGGATTTTTGGGAAAAAGGGGGAATTTTTTGGGGAAAAAAAAACTGATTTTGGGGGGAAAATGGGATTTTTTGGGGAAAATGGATTTTTTTGGGAAAAATGGGATTTTTGGGGTAAAAAATGAGATTTTGGGAAAATTTGGGGGGCAGAATGGGAAAAAAGGGATTTTTGAGGAAAAAATGGGAGTTTTGGTTTGGGGAAAAAAAAGGGATTTTGGGGGGTTAAAAAAGAGGATTTTTTGGGAAAATTGATTTTTTTGGGGGAAAAAACAAACTCGATTTTGGTGGGGGAAAATGGGATTATTTTGGGGAACATGGATTTTTTTTTGGGAAAAATGGGATTTTTTGGGGGTAAAAAATGAGATTTTGGTGAAAATTTGGGGGGCAGAATGGGAAAAAAGGGATTTTTGATGGAAAAAATGGGATTTTGGTTTGGGGAAAAAAAGGGATTGTTGGGGGTAAAAAAGAGGATTTTTGGGAAAATGATTTTTTTGGGGAGAGAAAAAAAACAGATTTTCGGAGATTAAAATTCGGGGTGGAAATGGAATTTTTTAGGGACAAAAAGGGATTTTGGGGAAAATGCAATTTTATGGGTGGAAAATGGGCTTTTTTGGGGAAAAAAAGGATTTTTTGGGGGGAAATGGGATTTTTGGGGAGTAAAAAAAGAGATTTTGGGAAAATTCGGGGGGGAAAGGAGTTCTTGGGGACAAAAATTTTTGAGGAAAAATTGGATTTTTTTGGGGGGAAAAATGGGATTTTGGGGGGTTGAAATGAGATTTTTTTTTGAGGGGGAAATGGATTTTTTTGAGGAAAAAGATATTTTTTGGTGAAAAAAGAGATTTTTTGGGGGTAAAAAATGGGATTTTGGGAAAAATTGGGGGGAAATGGATTTTTGGGGGAAAAGGGGATTTTTTGGAGAAAAAAACCCAGATTTTTTGGAAAAAAAATGGGATTTTATGGGGAAAAAAAGGGATTTTTTGGGAGGAAATGGGATTTTTGGGGGTAAAATTGGGATTTTTGGGGGGTAAAAAATGAGATTTTCAGAGTAAAAAGAGGGGAAAAAACATTTTTGGGGAAAGAAAAGGGGATTTTTAAGAAAAAAAGGGGATTTTTTGGGGGAAAAAATGATTTTTCGGGGGAAAAACCGGGATTTTTTAGGGGAATAAAGGAGATTTTGGGGGCTAAAAAATGAGATTTTGGGGTGGGAGTTGGGGGGCAAAAGGGGATTTTTGGCGATAAAAAATGGATTTTTTGGGGAAAAGGGAGTTCAGAAGAAAATTGAATTTTAAAAAAAGGATTTTAGAGGGGATTTGGGGGAAAAATAAATTTAAGAAAGGATTGGAGTGGGTTTGAGGGGAAAAGGGAGAGGAGGAGGAGGAGGAGGAGGGGGAGGAGGAGAAGGAAGGACCTGGGTGGGAGGAGGAGGATGGAGGAGGTGAGAGAGGAGGAGGTGGCGCTGGGGACATGGGGACAGCGCTGGGGACACGGGAACAGCTCTGGGGGTGGCCTGCGGGGCATGAGGACATCTCTGGGGACATGGGGACACCATTGGAGGTGGCTTCAGGGGACATGGGGACAGCTCTGGGGACGTGGGGACTCCTCTGGGGACACAGGGACAACTCTGAAATGGGACACAGGTACACCTCTGGAGGTGGCCTTGAGGGGACATGGGGACATCTCTGGGACACAGGGACAGCTCTGGGGACACGGGGACAGCTCTGGAGGTGGCTTCAAGGGACATGGGGACAGCTCTGGGGACACAGGGACACCATTGGAGGTGGCCCTGAGAGACATAGGACACCTCTGGGGATGTGGGGACACCTCTGGAGGTGGCATTGGGGACACAGGGACACCTCTGAAATGGGACACAGGGACATGGGGACACTTCTGGGGACATGGGGACACCATTGGAGGTGGCACCAGGGGACATGGGGACATCTCTGGGACACAGGGACAACCCTGAAATGTGACACAGGGACACGGAGACAGCTCTGGGGACACGGGGACACCCAGGAGGACACATCAAGGGACATGGGGACACTATTGTAGGTGGCCCTGAGGGACATGGGGACACCTCTGGGACACAGGGACGCCTCTGGGGACACGGGGACAGCTCTGGGGACACTTCTGGGGACACAGGGACACCTCTGAAATGGGACACAGAGACATGGGGACAGCTCTGAGGACACAGGGACAACCCTGAAATGGGACACAGGGACATGGGGACACCTCTGAGGACATGGGGAGACCATTGGAGGTGGCACTGGGGACACGGGACAGCTCTGGGGACACAGGGACATTGTGGGGACACCATTGGAGGTGGCCTTGAGGGACATGGGGACATCTCTGGGACACAGGGACACCTCTGGGGACACGGGGACACTCTGGGGATGTGGGGACACCCAGGAGGTGGCAGCAGGGGACACCCGGAGGTGGCTTCGGGTGTGGGTGACACCTCGGGGTGTCCCCAGGGGAGCAGAGCCCTGCGGAGAGAGTGTGAGGGACACGAGTGTCACCTGTGTCACCTGAGGGTCACCTGAGCACCATGGGGACATCCCTGACTGTCACCAGAGCCCCCTGGGGACATCCCTGAGACCCTCCCAGTTCAAACCAGTGACCTCCCAGTTCAAACCAGTCCCTCCCAGTTCAAACCAGTTCCATCCCAGTCCCCTCCCAGTTCAAACCAGTTCATCCCAGTATGGCCCCAAACCCCAAATAAACGCCGTGACCGCCCCAGTGCTCTGTGTGTGTGTGGGGCCGTGTCCCAGTTCAAACCAGTTCAAACCAGTGAGCTCCCAGTGCATCCCAGTGCCATCCCAGTTCAAACCAGTGAGCTCCCAGTGCATCCCAGTTCAAACCAGTGAGCTCCCAGTGCCATCCCAGTTCAAACCAGTTCAAACCAGTGAGCTCCCAGTTCATCTCAATCCATCCCAGTTCAATCCAGTGAGCTCCCAGTCCATCCCAGTCCCCTCCCAGTTCAAACCGGTTCAAACCAGTTCAAACCAGTTCAAACCAGTGAGCTCCCAGTTCAAACCTGTCCCTCCCAGTCCATCCCAGTCCCTCCTAGTCCATCCCAGTGTGTCCCTGTATCCTCCCCAGTCCCCTCCCAGTCCATCCTAGTTCATCCCAGTCCATCCCAGTCCATCCCAGTCTATCCCAGTGTCCCCCCCAGTCCATCCCAATTCCATCCCAGTCCCATCCCAGTCCCTCCCAGTCCCGCCCAGTATCCCCAGTCCCGCCCTCCCCTTTCACCCCCTCCCCTACCCCTCCTTTTGCACAATCCCCAAAATCCCCCTGGGAGGGGGAGGGGCCGCCCCAGTTCAAACCAGTGGCTCCCAGTATCCCGCTTGCTCTCCCAGTAAGTCTCACCCTTCGCTCCCAGTAACCTCCCAGTGCTCCCAGTAACCCTCCCAGTAACCTCCCAGTGCTCCCAGTAACCTCCCAGTGCTCCCAGTAACCCTCCCAAACCTCTCCCAGTGCTCCCAGTAACCTCCAAACCCTTCCTAAACTCCCCAAATTCTCCCCAAATCCCCCCCAAACCCACTCAGGTCTCCCCCAAATCCCCCCTAAATCTCCTCAGGAACCCCCAAATCCCCCTTAAAGTCCCCCTAACCCCCCCCAAAACCCCCCCAAATCCCCTCTAAACCCCCCAAACCCCCTCAAATCCCCCCAGAACCTCCCCAAACCCCCCCAAGCCCCCTCCCCAAAATGCCGCTGCCTCGCTTCGCCCCCTGCGCGTTCCCCAGCGGCGCCGCCTGCAGACCCTGGCCATGCTGCAGTGGGTCTGCTCCTTCCTGCTGCTCGGTGAGCCCCCCAAAAATGTGGGGAGGGGTCCCCAAAACCCCCCCCCGGGCTCCCCCGACCCCCCCCCGGGCTCCCCCAAAATCCCCCACCCCCCCTTTGTGCCCCCCAAAGTTTTTTAAGGCAGCGCTGAGTGCTCCCCTCCGTCTGAAAATTCAAATTTTGAGGGGGGGTTTGGGGGGTTTGGGGATTTTTTTGGAGGGGTTTAGGGGGACTTTGGGGGGGTTTAGGTGAATTTGGGGATTTTTGGGGAGGTTGAGGATTTTTTGGGGGAATTTTGGGGTTTTTTTGGGGGGATTTTTGGGTTTGGCGGGGTCTGAAGATTTGGGGGGTCCTTTAGGGTCCGGATTTGGGGGATTTGGGGGATTTTTCGGGGGGGGGTTAGGGGAATTTTGGGGGGATTTTGGGGTTATTTTGGGGATTTTTGGGGGGGTTGGGGATTTTAGGGGATTTTTTTGGGGGGGATTTTGGGGTTTGGGGGGGTCTGAAGATTTTGGAGGGGGCTTTGGGTTCAGGATTTGGGGGGTCTTAGGGAAATTTTGGGGATTTTGGGGGGGATTTTGGGGGTTTAGGGGATTTTTTGGGGATTTTTTTTGAGGTTTTAGGGGACTTTTGGGGGGATTTTGGGATTTTTGGATTCTGGGGTCTGAATTTGGGGGGATTTTGGAGTGTTTTGGGAAATTTTGGGGAATTTTGGGGCGATTTGGGGGAATTTTGGGGATTTTTGGGGGGTTTTGGGATTTTTGGGGGGATGGAAAATTTGGGGGGATTTGGAGTCTGAAATTGAGGGGATTTTGGGGGGGGTTGAGGGAATTTTTGTGGAATTGGGGGATATTTTGGGGGGTTTAGGGGATATTTGGGGGCATTTCGGGGATTTTTGGGGGATTTTTTGAGAATTTGGGGGGTTCTGGGGGAGGGAATTGGGCGGGAGGGGTTCCCAAAATCCCCCCGGGCTGCCCCAAATCCCCCCCACTCCCCCTTTGTCCCACCCCTCCCCCCCCCCCCATTTTTATCCCAGAATCCTTTTTAGGGCAGGGTTGAGGTTTCCCATCCCAAAAAACCCCAAAAAATCCCCCAAAATCACTAAAACCCCCCCAAAAATCTAAAAAAATCTAAAAAAAATCTAAAAAAAACCCAACCCAAAATCTCAAAAATATCCCAAAAATTTCTAAAAACAACCCTAAAAAATCCCCTCAAAATCCTCAAAAAATCCCCCAAAATCCCCCAAAAATTTCTCAAAAAAATCCCCAAAAAATCTAAAAAAAAATCCTCCAAAATTCCTTAAAAAATCCCCAAAAAAAAAATTCCTAAAAAATACCTAAAAAATCCCAAAACTGCAAAAAAAATCATTAAAGATTTGCAAAAAATCCCCAAAAAATCCCCCAAAATTAAAAAAAAAAATTCCTTCAAAAATAAAAAAATATTACCAAAAATTCCCCCCCCCAAAAATCCCCAAAATGGAGAAAAATTTTTTTAAAAATCGAAAAAAAATGCAACAAATATTAAAAAAAATTCTTAACCTCCCAACAAAAATCCCTCCAAAAATCGCACAAATTTCCCAAAAAATTCACAAGAAAGTCTAAAAATCCCAAAAAATCTCAAAAAAATACCCCAAAAATCCCCCCAAAATCCCCCCCAAAATCCCCAAAAAATCCCCCCAAAAAATCCCAAAATATTCGAAGAAATTTGAAAAAATTTCCCAACAAATCCCCCCAAAAATCTAAAAAACCCTCCCCCAAAATTCCTCAAAAATCCCCTAAAAAATTCCTAAAAAATCCCAAAAAAATCCCACAAAAATCCTCAAAAAATCCACAAAAAAACCAAAAAAAATTCCTAAAAAATCCCCAAAAAATTCCAAAAAAATCCCTAAAAAAATCCCTCAAAAAATCCCAAATAATCCCCAAAAAATCCCCCAAAAATCCCCAAAAAATTCTAAAACCAGCCCCCAAACTCCCCGTGTGCCGTGTCCCCCAGGGCAGCTGTGCCGGCTCTGTTGGCGCTGGCGCTGCGGGGCCCGCTCTGGTTGCCCGCGCTCCTTTACGGGCTCTGGCTGCTGGCGGACCGGGACACTCCCCGCCGCGGGGGGCGCCCTTGCGCCTGGGTGCGGGCCTGGCCCGTCTGGCGTCACTTCCGGGATTATTTCCCCGTCTCGGTGAGCCTGGGGGGGTTGGGGGTGTCTGAGGGGGTTTGGGGTTCTTGGCTGGGGTTTGGGGGGGTTCTGTGGGGTTTTGAGGGTTTGGGGGGATTTGGGGGGTTTTTGGGGGTCTTGGGAGGTTTTGGGGGATTTGGGGAGGGTTTCGGGGGGTTTTGAGGTCTTGGGGATTTTTGGGGGGTTTCAGGGTCCTTGAGTGGAATTTTGGGAGGAGCTGGGGGGGGGTTGGTTGGGTTTTTTGGGCGGTTGGAGAAGGGATTTGGGGGTCTCTGGTGGTTCTTTGGGAGGGTTTTGGGGGGGTCCTGGAGGGATTTTGGGGGTGTCTCTGATGGGGTTTTGGGGGGGTTTTGAGTTCCTTGAGTGGAGATTTGGGGGGTTTTGGGGGGTCCTGGAGAGATTTTGGGGGGTTTCGGGTCGTAGAGTGGAGATTTGGGGGGGTTTTGGGGGGTCCTGGAGGGATTTTGGGGGGGTTTGGGGGGTCCTGGTTGAGTTTGGGGGTCTCTGAGTGAGGTTTGGGAAGGGTTTGGGGGTCCTGGGGGGATTTTGGGGGAAGTTTTGGGGGTCCTGGGTGAGTTTTTGGGGGTTCTGGGCGCGTTTGGGGAATTTTTGGGGTCCCTGAGTGCAGTTTTGGGGGGTGTTGGGGAAAAAAAAAAATCGAAAAAAGATTTTAAAAATGAGGAAAAAACAGAAAAAAAATTGGGGAAAATAATCAAAAAAAAACTGGGGGAAAAAAAAAGAAAAAATTGGGAAAAAATCGAAAAAATCGGAAAAAATCGAAAAAATAAAAAAAAAGAGAAAAAATAGGAAAAAAGGTGGGAAATCGCAAAAAATAGGAAAAAATGGGGAAAAATAAAAAAAATGGGGAAAAAATCGAAAAAATCGAAAAAAAATAGAAAAAATGAGGAAAAAAAGAGAAAATATAGAAAAAGGAAAAAAATCGGAAAAATATAAGAAAAAATGGGGGATAAAATGCAAAAAAATTAGGGAAAAAAATCGAAAAAAATTAGAAAAAAAATAGAAAAAATTCGAAAAAAATCGGAAAAATTGGGAAAAAATCGAAAAAAATTGGGAAAAATCGAGAAAAAATAGAAAAAACAGAAAATAATTGGGGAAAAAATCGAAAAAATAGGGGGAAATAATCGAAAAAATTGGGGAAAAAATAGAAAAAATAGAATAAAGGGAAAAAATCGGGAAAAAAATAGAAAATATGGGAAAAAAAAATTAAAAAACTGGGAAAAAATCAAAAAAATATTGGGAAAAAAATTGGGGAAAAATTGGGGAAAAAGTGAAAAAATATTAAAAAATCGAAAAAAACCTTGGGAAAAATTGGGAAAAAAATCGAAAAAAATTGGGGAAATAAATCGAAAAAAATTAGGAAAAAATCTGAAAAATTGGGAAAAAATCGAAAAAAAATTGAGAAAAACATTGGAAATAAAAAATCTAATAAAAGAGAAAAAACTTGGGGAAAAAAAATCGAAAAAAAATTGGGGAAAAATCTAAAATAAATTAGGGAAAAAAATCTAAAATTTGGGGGAAAAAATCTAAAAAATATTTTTAATAGTCTATAAAAAAATGAAAAAAATATAAATAATGGAAAAAATAGAAAAAATCGAAAAATAACAGAAAAAAGAGAAAAAATAGAAAAAAGGAAAAAAATTTGGAAAAAAATAGGAAAAAATGGCAAAAAAATTTAAAATTGGGGAAAAACTTGAAAAAAAAATAGAAAAAAAAAGAGAAAAATCGGAAAAAAATGGCAAAAAATGGGAGATAAAATTAAAAAAAATTGGGGAAAAAAATCGAAAAAATAGGAAAAAATCGGAAAATATGGGAAAAAAAATCGGGAAAAAAAAACAGGAAAAAAGAGGAAAAAAAGAGAAAAAAATGGAAAAAAAAATGGGAAAAAAAATTCCTAAAAGCTTCCCGAATGTTCCGTTCGCAGCTGATCCGCACGACGCCGCTGGACCCCCGCAGAAATTCCATTTTCGGCTTCCACCCACACGGGGTCCTGGCCGCGGGGGCGTTCGGGAATTTCTGCATCGAGGCCACCGGGTTCGGGCTCTGTTCCCGGGGCTGCGGCCCGCACCTGCTCACCCTGCCCTGCTGGTTCCGCCTCCCGATCCTCTGGAGTGAGACATGGCAGGAGGTCAGTAGGGGAAAAATAAATAGTTTATCGTGGGGAGAAAATAAAAAAAAAGGAAAAAAGAGAAAAAATTGAAAGGAAAGAAAAGGGAAAAAAAGAAAAAGGAACGAAAAAGAAAAAAAAAAGGAAAAAAGAGAAAAGGAAAAAAAGGAAAAGGAAAAAAAGAAAAGAGAAAAAGAGAAAAGGAAAAAGAAAAAAGAAAAGAAAAAGAGAAAAAAAAAAGAAAAAAGTAAAGAAAGAAAGAGAATAGAAAGGAAAAAATGAAAAAGGAAAAAAAAGAAAAAAAAAGAAGAAAAAAGGGGAAAGAAAACAAAACCCAAAAAATTTCCCCAAAATGTGCGAAAAAATTAAGAACATAAATCCCAAAAAAAAAACCCCAAAAATTCCCTGAAAAAATAAAAAAAATCCTTTAAAAATCCCCCAAAAAATTAAAAAAAATTCCTTTTAAAATCCCCCAAAAATCTCACAAAGTTCCCAAAAATTCCTTTAAAAATCCCTAAAAATAAAAAAGAATCCAAAAAAAATCCCTCATAATTCCCCCAAAACTCGCAAAACATCCCCCCAAAATTCTGATTTTTTCCCCACTAAATTCTGACATTTTCCCCCTTAAATTCCGAATTTTCCCCCATAAATTCTAATTTTTTTCTTTTTCCCCCATTAAATTCCCTTTATTTCCCCCATAAATTCCCCTTTTATTTCTCAATAAATCAGATTTTTTCCCCCATAAATTCTGATTTTTCCCCCATAATTCCAGATATTATTTCCTCAGAAACTCTGATTTTTTCCACCATAAATTCTATTTTTTATTTGATTTTTCCCCCATAAATCCTGATATTTTCCCCATAAATCCTGATATTTTCCCCATAAATTCCCTTTATTTTCCCCCATAATTTCAGATATTTTCCCCCCATAAATTCCTTCTATTCCCCCATAAATTCTGAATTTTTCCTCATAAATTCCCTTTCATTTCCCCCATAAATTCCCCTTTTATTTCCCAATAATTCTGATTTTCCCCCCATAAATTCCCTTTTGAAATTATTTTCCCCCGATAAATTCTAATTTTTCCCCCATAAATTCTGAATTTGTCCCCCATAAATTCCCATTTGTTCCCCATAAATTCTGATATTTTTCCCCATAAATTCAGAATTTTTTCCTCATAAATTCCCTTTCTAAAAAAATATGTTTCCCCGAAAAATTCAGATGTTTTTCCCTCATAAATTCTGATTTTTTCCCTATAAATTCTGAATTTTTTCCCCATCATCCCAGCAATTTTTAACCCTTTCAATTCCGTTTTCTTCCCAGGTTTGGTGTCCTCAGAACCCTCCAGCCTCAAACATAATTCTGAATTTTTCCCCCATAAATTACCTTTTTTAAAATTTTTTCCCCATAATTCCAGATATTTTTCCCCATAAATTCCCATTTATTTTCCAAAAAATCTGATTTTTTTCCCCCATAAATTCTGATTTTTTTCCCCATAAATTCCCATTTATTTTCCTATAATTCCAGATATTTTTCCCCATAAATTCTGAGTTTTTTTCCCATGATCCCAGCTATTTTTAACCCTTTCAATTCCACTTTCTGCGCAGGTTTGGTGTCCTCAGAACCCTCCAGCCTGGAGCATTTGCTGTCCCAGCCCAGGGGGGGCGAGGTCGCCGTGATCGCCCTGGGGGGACCCCCCGAGTCCCTGGAGGCGCAGCCGGGGGCGCTCAGGCTGCAGCTGCTCAGCAGGATGGGATTCGTCAGGATTGGGCTGAAATTTGGGTAATTTGGGACATTTTGGGGGGTTTGGGGTCATTTTTGGGGTTTTGAAAAAGATCGCAAAAAAATCCCCCAAAATATTGCAAAAAAAATTGCTGAAATCCAAAAAAAGTGCCTAAAAGTTGCCCAAAAAATTTCTCCAAAAACCAAAAAAATTGTAAAATATTTCTCTTAAAAGTTCTCTAAAAAATCCCCCAAAATTTCCAAAAAAATTTAAAAAACATTCCAATAAAATTAGCTGAAAAAAATCCCCCCAAAATCACAAAAAATTCTGAAAACTCTTCACTAAAAGATTCCCCCAAAATCTCCCAAAAATTCCCAAGAAATCCTAAAAAATTCCCAAAAATATCCCAGAAAAAAACCCCCCAAAATTCCTAAAATATGCCCCAAAAATGCCAAAAAAATTCCCAAAATTTTCACCAAAATGAAGAAAAAAATTCCCAAAAATTCCTAAAAATTCCCCAAAAATCCCCAAATCCTCCCGAGGATTTCCCTCCAGTTTGGGTCATTTTGGGTCATTTTGGGAGATTTGGGGACCCCCCACCCAGTCCCTGGAGGTGCAGCTGGGGGTGCTCAGGCTGCAGCTGCTCAGCAGGACGGGATTCATCAGGATTGGGCTGAAATTGGGTCAGTTTGAGAGGTTTTGGGGTCCCAAAAATATCCCAATATAGTCCCAAAAAATTTTAGGAATTACAAAATAAATTCCCCAAAAATAAAAAAAAAATCACAAAAAAATGGCAAAAAATCGCAAAAGAATTTCCCCCAAATGGCCCAAATGTCCCAAAAAGTTCTCAAAAAAATCCCTGAAAAATACAAAAAATACCAAAAAATTTTTGCTAAAAAATCCGCCCAAAAAATTAAAAAAATCCCCCCAAAAATTCCTCCAAAATTCCTAAAAACTTCCCAAAAATTCCTCTGAAAATTAAAAAAAATTAGCAAAACAAATCCCAAAAAATTCCGCCAAGAATTCCCAAAAAATTCTAAAAAAAAAAATAATATTAAAAGTTTCCCCCAAAATTAAAAAATTTCCAAAATAGTCCCAAAAATTTAAAAAAATCCCCAAAAAATCCAGAAAAATGCCAAAAAATTTCCCAAAATAATCTCCAAAATGAAGAAAAAAATTCCCAGAAAAATCCCCGAAAAATCCCCCAAAAATTCTCAAAAATTCCGCAAAAATCCCAAAAAGTTCTCCCTATAGAAATCCCCAAATCCTCCCGTAGGATTTCCGTCCATTTTGGGTCATTTTGGGGGATTTGGGGACCTCCCGAGTCCCTGGAGGCACAGCCGGGGGTGCTCAGGCTGCAGCTGCTCAGCATGACGGGATTGATCAGGGTTGGGCTGAAATTTGGGGAATTTGGGACATTTTGGGGCATTTTTGGGGTTTCTAAAAAAATCCCCCAAAAAATTGCAAAAAAATCCCCCCAAAAATCGCAAAAAAATCGCTGAAATTGCAAAAAAATCGCTAAAAGTTGCCCAAAAAATTAAAAAAAAAATCACAAATTTGTAAAAAATTTCTCTTAAAAGTTCTCTAAAAAACTCCCCCAAAAATCTCCCCCCCAAAAAAAAATCCAAAGAAATTTGCTAAAAAATTTCCCCTAATATCACAAAAAAAAAATCTGAAAACTCTTCGCTAAAAGATTCCCCCCAAAATTCCCAAGAAATCCTAAAAAATAAAAAAAAACCCCAGAAAAAAATACAAAAAAATCCCTAAAATTCCACCAAAAAATTAAAAATAAAAATCCCCAAATATTCCTCAAAATGAAGAATAAAATACCAAACAAATCCATAAAAATTCCCAAAAAAATCCCAAAAACTGCACCCATGGCCTTGAGCCAACAGGAAGAATGAACGGCCGCCTGCTGGCAGTGCTGCTTTTTTGCACCGATTTAACGTCAATTAGCATTGCTGAAAGAGTGGCACTAGTGGCATTAGCTTCCTTTGCAAGCCAGCAGCCAAGCTTGTTTTAAGAAGCCAAAGCGTGAGCAGTACCAATTGCTGGTATTAAGCACACAAAGTCCCTACCGTATCTAGTTCCTGTGGTTGTGAGGGCAAAGCTGCAAAGTCATGCATCCTTCTCAGATCCTTGTACCATGTCTCATCTCATCCTTCAGGTCTTTTGCCAGGTGTCCTGGCACCACCACCCTGGGCTGCAATATCCCTGGGGCTGTGCAGTTTTGCT